>NW_028263300.1:0-132000 GCF_982192425.1 Myodes glareolus
TTCACATGTGTTTCTCTGAAAAAGAAGCAGTCTGTTCCAACACTTCAATTCACTGTGCGAAGTGAATGGACTCTTGCTTCACTTTCTAAATGCTGTCCTTTCAGAGAAAATCACTTTCCTTTGAAAGTGCCTTAAGCTACTTACAAGCATTCAACTGAAATTCACATGCGTTTCACTGAAAGAGAAGCAGTCTGTTCCAACACTTCAATTCACTGTGCGAAGTGAATGGAGTGTTGCTTCACTTTCTAAATGCTGTCCTTTCAGAGAAAATCACTTCCCTTTGAAAGTGCCTTAAGCTACTTACACACATTCACAGGAAACTCAAATGCGTTTCTATGAAAGAGAAGCTGTCTGTTCCAACACTTCAATTCACTGTGCGAAGTGAATGGAGTGTTGCTTCACTTTCTAAATGCTGTCCTTTCAGAGAAAATCACTTTCCTTTGAAAATGCCTTCAGCTACTTACAAGCATTTAACAGAAATTAGCATGTGTTTCTATGAAAAAGAGGCAGTCTGTTCCAACACTTCAATTCACTGTGCGAAGTGAATGGAGAGTTGCTTCACTTTATAAACGCTGTCCTTTCAGAGAAAATCACTTTGCTTTGAAAGTGCCTTAAGCTACTGACACGCATTCACAAAAAACTCACATCCGTTTCTCTGAAAGAGAGGAAGTCTGTTCCAACACTTCAATTCACTGGGTGAAGTGAATGGAGTGTTGCTTCACTTTCTATATGCTCTCCTTTTAGAGAAAATCACTCTCTTTTGAAAATGCCTTAAGCTACATACAAGCATTCAGAAGAACTCACATGCATTTTTCTGAAAGAGAAGCAGTCTGTTCCAACACTTCAATTCACTGTGCGAAGTGAATGGAGTGTTGTTTCACTTTCTAAATGCTGTCCTTTCAGAGAAAATCACTTTCCTTTGAAAGTGCCTTAAGCTACTTACACACATTCACAGGAAACTCAAATGCGTTTCTATGAAAGAGAAGCTGTCTGTTCCAACACTTCAATTCACTGTGCGAAGTGAATGGAGTGTTGCTTCACTTTCTAAATGCTGTCCTTTCAGAGAAAATCACTTTCCTTTGAAAGTGCCTTAAGCTACTTACAAGCATTCCACAGAAATTCACATGCGTCTCTCTTAAAGAGAAGCAGTCTGTTCCAACACTTCAATTCACTGTGCTAACTGGAGTGTTGTTTCACTTTCTAAATGCTGTCCCTTCAGAGAAAATCACTTTCCTTTGAAAGTGCCTTAAGCTACTTACACACATTCACAGGAAACTCAAATGCGTTTCTATGAATGAGAAGCTGTCTGTTCCAACACTTCATTTCACTGTGCGAAGTGAATGGAGTGTCGCTTCACTTTCTAAATGCTGTCCTTTCAGAGAAAATCACTTTCCTTTGAAAGTGCCTTAGGCTACTTACAAGCATTCAACAGAAATTCACATGCGTTTCACTGAAAGAGAAGCAGTCTGTTCCAACACTTCAATTCACTGTGCGAAGTGAATGGAGTGTTGCTTCACTTTCTAAATGCTGTCCTTTCAGAGAAAATCACTTTCCTTTGAAAGTGCCTTAAGCTACTTACACACATTCACAGGAAACTCAAATGCGTTTCTATGAAAGAGAAGCTGTCTGTTCCAACACTTCAATTCACTGTGCGAAGTGAATGGAGTGTTGCTTCACTTTCTAAATGCTGTCCTTTCAGAGAAAATCACTTTCCTTTGAAAGTGCCTTAAGCTACTTACACACATTCACAGGAAACTCAAATGCGTTTCTATGAAAGAGAAGCTGTCTGTTCCAACACTTCAATTCACTGTGCGAAGTGAATGGAGTGTTGCTTCACTTTCTAAATGCTGTCCTTTCAGAGAAAATCACTTTCCTATTAAAGTGCCTTAAGCTACTTACAAGCATTCAACAGAAATTCACATGCGTTTCACTGAAAGAGAAGCAGTCTGTTCCAACACTTCAATTCACTGTGCGAAGTGAATGGAGTGTTGCTTCACTTTCTAAATGCTCTCCTTTCAGAGAAAATCAGTTTCCTTTGAAAGTGCCTTAAGCTACTTACAAGCATTCAACAGAAATTCACATGCATTTCACTGAAAGAGAAGCAGTCTGTTCCAATACTTCAATTCACTGTGTGAAGTGAATGGAGTGTTGCTTCACTTTCTAAATGCTGTCCTTTCAGAGACAATCACTTTCCTTTGAAAGTGCCTTAAGCTACTTACAAGCATTCACAAGAAACACATATGCATTTTTCTGAGAGATTAGCAGTCTGTTCCAACACTTCATTTCACTGTGCGAAGTGAATGGAGTGTTGCTTCACTTTCTAAATGCTGTCCTTTCAGAGAAAATCACTTTCCTTTGAAAGTGCCTTAAGCTACTTACAATCATTCAATAGAAATTCACATGTGTTTCTCTGAAAATGAAGCAGTCTGTTCCAACACTTCAATTCACTGTGCCAAGTGAATGGAGTGTTGCTTCACTTTCTAAATGCTGTCTTTTTAGAGAAAATCAGTTTCCTTTGAAAGTGCCTTAAGCTACTTACAAGCATTAACAAAAAACTCATATCTGTTTCTCTGAAAGAAAAGTAGTCTGTTCCAACACTTCAATTCACTGTGCGAAGTGAATGGAGTGTTGTTTCACTTTCTAAATGCTGTCCTTTCAGAGAAAATCACTTTCCTTTGAAAGTGCCTTAAGCTACTTACAAGCATTCACAACAAACTCACATGCATTTTTCTGAAAGAGAAGCAGTTTGTTCCAACACTTCAATTCACTGTGCGAAGTGAATGGAGTGTTGCTTCACTTTCTAAATGCTGTCTTTTCAGAGAAAATCAGTTTCCTTTGAAAGTGCCTTAAGCTACTTACAAGCATTCACAAAAAACTCATATCTGTTTCTCTGAAAGAGAAGTAGTCTGTTCCAACACTTCAATTCACTGTGCGAAGTGAATGGAGTGTTGTTTCACTTTCTAAATGCTGTCCTTTCAGAGAAAATCACTTTCCTTTGAAAGTGCCTTAAGCTACTTACACACATTCACAGGAAACTCAAATGCGTTTCTATGAATGAGAAGCTGTCTGTTCCAACATTTCAATTCACTGTGCGAAGTGAATGGAGTGTCGCTTCACTTTCTAAATGCTGTCCTTTCAGAGAAAATCACTTTCCTTTGAAAGTGCCTTAGGCTACTTACAAGCATTCAACAGAAATTCACATGCGTTTCACTGAAAGAGAAGCAGTCTGTTCCAACACTTCAATTCCCTGTGCGAAGTGAATGGAGTGTTGTTTCACTTTCTAAATGCTGTCCTTTCAGAGAAAATCACTTTCCTTTGAAAGTGCCTTAAGCTACTTACCTACATTCACAGGAAACTCAAATGCGTTTCTATGAAAGAGAAGCTGTCTGTTCCAACACTTCAATTCACTGTGCGAAGTGAATGGAGTGTTGCTTCACTTTCTAAATGCTGTCCTTTCAGAGAAAATCACTTTCCTTTGAAAGTGCCTCAAGCTACTTGCAAGCATTCACAAGAAACTCACATGCATTATTCTGAAAGAGAAGCAGTTTGTTCCAACACTTCAATTCACTGTGCGAAGTGAATGGAGTGTTGCTTCACTTTCTATATACTCTCCTTTTAGAGAAAATCACTCTCTTTTGAAACTGCCTTAAGCTACTTACAAGCATTCACAAGAAACTCACATCTGTTTCTCTGAAAGAGAAGCAGTCTGTTCCAACACTTCAATTCACTGTGCGAAGTGAATGGAATGTTGCTTCACTTTCTAAATGCTCTCCTTTTAGAGAAATTCACTCTCTTTTGAAACTGCCTTAAGCAACTTACAAGCATTCACAAGAAACTCACATGCAATTCTCTGAAAGAGAAGCAGTCTGTTCCAACACTTCAATTCACTGTGCGAAGTGAATGGAGTGTTGCTTCACTTTCTAAATGCTGTCCTTTCAGAGAAAATCACTCTCCTTTGAAAGTGCCTTAAGCTACTTACACACATTCACAGGAAACTCAAATGCGTTTCTATGAAAGAGAAGCTGTCTGTTCCAACACTTCAATTCACTGTGCGAAGTGAATGGAGTGTTGCTTCACTTTCTAAATGCTGTCCTTTCAGAGAAAATCACTTTCCTTTGAAAGTGCCTTAAGCTACTTACACACATTCACAGGAAACTCAAATGCGTTTCTATGAAAGAGAAGCAGTCTGTTCCAACACTTCAATTCACTGTGCGAAGTGAATGGAGTGTTGCTTCACTTTCTAAATGCTGTCCTTTCAGAGAAAATCACTCTCCTTTGAAAGTGCCTTAAGCTACTTACACACATTCACAGGAAACTCAAATGCGTTTCTATGAAAGAGAAGCTGTCTGTTCCAACACTTCAATTCACTGTGCGAAGTGAATGGAGTGTTGCTTCACTTTCTAAATGCTGTCCTTTCAGAGAAAATCACTTTCCTTTGAAAGTGCCTTAAGCTACTTACAAGCATTCCACAGAAACTCACATGCGTTTCTCTGAAAAAGAAGCAGTCTGTTCCAACACTTCAATTCACTGTGCGAAGTGAATGGAGTGTTGCTTCACTTTCTAAATGCTTTCCTTTCAGAGAAAATCACTTTCCTTTGAAAGTGCCTTAAGCTACTTACAAGCATTCCACAGAAACTCACATGCGTTTCTCTGAAAAAGAAGCAGTCTGTTCCAACACTTCAATTCACTGTGCGAAGTGAATGGAGTGTTGCTTCACTTTCTAAATGCTTTCCTTTCAGAGAAAATCACTTTCCTTTGAAAGTGCCTTAAGCTACTTACAAGCATTCAACAGAATTTAACATGCATTTCATTGAAAGAGAAGCAGTCTGTTCCAACACTTCAATTCACTGTGCGAAGTGAATGGAGTGTTGCTTCACTTCCTAAATCCTGTCCTTTCAGAGAAAATCACTTCCCTTTGAAAGTGCCTTAAGCTACTTACCTACATTCACAGGAAACTCAAATGCGTTTCTATGAAAGAGAAGCTGTCTGTTCCAACACTTCAATTCACTGTGCGAAGTGAATGGAGTGTTGCTTTACTTTCTAAATGCTGTCCTTTCAGAGAAAATCACTTTCCTTTGAAAGTACCTTAAGCTACTTACAAGCATTCACAAGAAACTCACATGCATTTTTCTGAAAGAGAAGCAGTCTGTTCCAACACTTCAATTTACTGTGCGTAGTGAATGGAGTGTTGCTTCACTTTCTAAATGCTGTCCTTTCAGAGAAAATCACTTCCCTTTGAAAGTGCCTTAAGCTACTTACCCACATTCACAGGAAACTCAAATGCGTTTCTATGAAAGAGAAGCTGTCTGTTCCAACACTTCAATTCACTGTGCGAAGTGAATGGAGTGTTGCTTCACTTTCTAAATGCTGTCCTTTCAGAGAAAATCACTTTCCTTTGAAAGTGCCTTAAGCTACTTACACACATTCACAGGAAACTCAAATGCGTTTCTATGAAAGAGAAGCTGTCTGTTCCAACACTTCAATTCACTGTGCGAAGTGAATGGAGTGTTGCTTCACTTTCTAAATGCTGTCCTTTCAGAGAAAATCACTTTCCTTTGAAAGTGCCTCAAGCTACTTGCAAGCATTCACAAGAAACTCACATGCATTTTTCTGAAAGAGAAGCAGTTTGTTCCAACAATTCAATTCACTGTGCGAAGTGAATGGAGTGTTGCTTCACTTTCTATATACTCTCCTTTTAGAGAAAATCACTCTCTTTTGAAACTGCCTTAAGCTACTTACAAGCATTCACAAGAAACTCACATGCAATTCTCTGAAAGAGAAGCAGTGTGTTCCAACACTTCAATTCACTGTGCGAAGAGAATGGAGTGTTACTTCACTTTCTAAATGCTGTCCTTTTAGCGAAAATCACTTTCCTTTGAAAGTGCCTTAAGCTACTTACAAGCATTCCACAGAAACTCACATGCGTTTCTCTGAAAAAGTAGCAGTCTGTTCGAACACTTCAATTCACTGTGCGAAGTGAATTGAGTGTTGCTTCACTTTCTAAATGCTGTCCTTTCCGAGAAAATCACTTTCCTTTGAAAGTGCCTTAAGCTACTTACAAGCATTCAATAGAAATTCACATGTGTTTCTCTGAAAAAGAAGCAGTCTGTTCCAACACTTCAATTCACTGTGCGAAGTGAATGGAGTGTTGCTTCACTTTCTAAATGCTGTCCTTTCAGAGACAATCACTTTCCTTTGAAAGTGCCTTAAGCTACTTACAAGCATTCACAAGAAACTCACATGCATTTTTCTGAAAGAGAAGCAGTCTGTTCCAACACTTCAATTCACTGTGCGTAGTAAATGGAGTGTTGCTTCACTTTCTAAATGCTGTCTTTTCAGAGAAAATCAGTTTCCTTTGAAAGTGCCTTAAGCTACTTACAAGCATTCACAAAAAACTCATATCTGTTTCTCTGAAAGAGAAGTAGTCTGTTCCAACACTTCAATTCACTGTGCGAAGTAATGGAGTGTTGTATCATTTTCTAAATGCTGTCCTTTCAGAGAAAATCACTTTCCTTTGAAAGTGCCTTAAGCTACTTACAAGCATTCCACAAAAATTCACATGCGTTTCTCTTAAAGAGAAGCAGTCTGTTCCAACACTTCAATTCACTGTGCTAACTGGAGTGTTGTTTCACTTTCTAAATGCTGTCCTTTCAGAGAAAATCACTTTCCTTTGAAAGTGCATTAAGCTACTTACACACATTCACAGGAAACTCAAATGCGTTTCTATGAATGAGAAGCTGTCTGTTCCAACACTTCAATTCACTGTGCGAAGTGAATGGAGTGTCGCTTCACTTTCTAAATGCTGTCCTTTCAGAGAAAATCACTTTCCTTTGCAAATGCCTTCAGCTACTTACAAGCATTTAACAGAAATTAACATGTGTTTCTATGAAAAAGAAGCAGTCTGTTCCAACACTTCAATTCACTGTGCGAAGTGAATGGAGAGTTGCTTCACTTTATAAACGCTGTCCTTTCAGAGAAAATCACTTTGCTTTGAAAGTGCCTTAAGCTACTTACACGCATTCACAAAAAACTCACATCCGTTTCTCTGAAAGAGAAGAAGTCTGTTCCAACACTTCAATTCATTGGGCGAAGTGAATGGAGTGTTGCTTCACTTTCTATATGCTCTCCTTTTAGAGAAAATCACTCTCTTTTGAAAATGCCTTAAGCTACATACAAGCATTCAGAAGAACTCACATGCATTTTTCTGAAAGAGAAGCAGTCTGTTCCAACACTTCAATTCACTGTGCGAAGTGAATGGAGTGTTGTTTCACTTTCTAAATGCTGTCCTTTCAGAGAAAATCACTCTCCTTTGAAAGTGCCTTAGCTACTTACACACATTCACAGGAAACTCACATGCATTTTTCTGAAAGAGAAGCAGTTTGTTCCAACACTACAATTCACTGTGCGAAGTGAATGGAGTGTTCCTTCACTTTCTATATGCTCTCCTTTTAGAGAAAGTCACTCTCGTTTGAAACTGCCTTAAGCTACTTACAAGCATTCACAAGAAAGTCACATCTGTTTCTCTGAAAAAGAAGCAGTCTGTTCCAACACTTCAATTCACTGTGCGAAGTGAATGGAGTGTTGTTTCACTTTCTAAATGCTGTCCTTTCAGAAAAAATCACTTTCCTTTGAAAGTGCCTTAAGCTACTTACAAGCATTCAAAAGAAATTCACATGCGTTTCACTGAAAGAGAAGCAGTCTGCTCCAACACTTCAATTCACTGTGCGAAGTGAATGGAGTGTTGTTTCACTTTCTAAATGCTGTCCTTTCAGAGAAAATCACTTTCCTTTGAAAGTGCCTTAAGCTACTTACACACATTCACAGGAAACTCAAATGCGTTTCTATGAAAGAGAAGCTGTCTGTTCCAACACTTCAATTCACTGTGCGAAGTGAATGGAGTGTTGCTTCACTTTCTAAATGCTGTCCTTTCAGAGAAAATCACTTTCCTATTAAAGTGCGTTAAGCTACTTACAAGCATTCAACAGAAATTCACATGCGTTTCACTGAAAGAGAAGCAGTCTGTTCCAACACTTCAATTCACTGTGCGAAGTGAATGGAGTGTTGCTTCACTTTCTAAATGCTGTCCTTTCAGAGAAAATCACTTTCCTTTGAAAGTGCCTTAAGCTACTTACAAGCATTCAACAGAAATTCACATGCATTTCACTGAAAGAGAAGCAGTCTGTTCCAACACTTCAATTCACTGTGCGAAGTGAATGGAGTGTTGCTTCACTTTCTAAATGCTGTCCTTTCAGAGAAAATCACTTTCCTTTGAAAGTGCCTTAAGCTACTTACAAGCATTCCACAGAAACTCACATGCGTTTCTCTGAAAAAGAAGCAGTCTGTTCCAACACTTCAATTCACTGTGCGAAGTGAATGGAGTGTTGCTTCACTTTCTAAATGCTGTCCTTTCAGAGACAATCACTTTCCTTTGAAAGTGCCTTAAGCTACTTACAAGCATTCACAAGAAACTCACATGCATTTTTCTGAAGGATTAGCAGTCTGTTCCAACACTTCAATTCACTGCTCGAAGTGAATGGAGTGTTGCTTCACTTTCTAAATGCTGTCCTTTCAGAGAAAATCACTTTCCTTTGAAAGTGCCTTAAGCTACTTACAATCATTCAATAGAAATTCACATGTGTTTCTCTGAAAATGAAGCAGTCTGTTCCAACACTTCAATTCACTGTACCAAGTGAATGGAGTGTTGCTTCACTTTCTAAATGCTGTCCTTTCAGAGAAAATCACTTTCCTTTGAAAGTGCCTTAAGCTACTTACAAGCATTCCACAGAAATTCACATGCGTTTCTCTGAAAGAGAAGCAGTCTGCTCCAACACTTCAATTCACTGTGCGAAGTGAATGGAGTGTTGTTTCACTTTCTAAATGCTGTCCTTTCAGAGAAAATCACTCTCCTTTGAAAGTGCCTTAAGCTACTTACACACATTCACAGGAAACTCACATGCATTTTTCTGAAAGAGAAGCAGTTTGTTCCAACACTACAATTCACTGTGCGAAGTGAATGGAGTGTTCCTTCACTTTCTATATGCTCTCCTTTTAGAGAAAGTCACTCTCGTTTGAAACTGCCTTAAGCTACTTACAAGCATTCACAAGAAAGTCACATCTGTTTCTCTGAAAAAGAAGCAGTCTGTTCCAACACTTCATTTCACTGTGTGAAGTGAATGGAGTGTTGCTTCACTTTCTAAATGCTGTCCTTTCAGAGAAAATCACTTTCCTTTGAAAGTGCCTTAAGCTACTTACAAGCATTCACAAGAAACACACATGCATTTTTCTGAAAGAGAAGCAGTTTGTTCCAACACTACAGTTCACTGTGCGAAGTGAATGGAGTGTTGCTTCACTTTCTATATGCTCTCCTTTTAGAGAAAATCACTCTCTTTTGAAACTGCCTTAAGCTACTTACAAGCATTCACAAGAAAGTCACATCTGTTTCTCTGAAAAAGAAGCAGTCTGTTCCAACACTTCAATTCACTGTGCGAAGTGAATGGAATGTTGCTTCACTTTCTAAATGCTCTCCTTTTAGAGAAATTCACTCTCTTTTGAAACTGCCTTAAGCAACTTACAAGCATTCACAAGAAACTGACATGCAATTCTCTGAAAGAGAAGCAGTCTGTTCCAACACTTCAATTCACTGTGCGAAGTGAATGGAGAGTTGCTTCACTTTATAAATGCTGTCCTTTCAGAGAAAATCACTTTCCTTTGAAAGTGCCTTAAGCTACTTACAAGCATTCACAAAAAACTCACATCCGTTTCTCTGAAAGAGAAGCTGTCTGTTCCAACACTTCAATTCACTGTGCGAAGTGAATGGAGTGTTGCTTCACTTTCTAAATGCTGTCCTTTCAGAGAAAATCACTTTCCTTTGAAAGTGCCTTAAGCTACTTACAAGCATTCCACAGAAATTCACATGCGTTTCTCTGAAAAAGAAGCAGTCTGTTCCAACACTTCAATTCACTGTGCGAAGTGAATGGAGTGTTGCTTCACTTTCTAAATGCTGTCCTTTCAGAGAAAATCACTTTCCTTTGAAAGTGCCTTAAGCCTCTTACAAGCATTCAACAGAAGTTCACATGCATTTCACTGAAAGAGAAGCAGTCTGTTCCAACACTTCAATTCACTGTGCTTAGTGAAGGGAGTGTTGCTTCATTTTCTAAATGCTGTCCTTTCAGAGAAAATCACTTTCCTTTGAAAGTGCCTTAAGCTACATACAAGCATTCAATAGAAATTCACATGTCTTTCTCTGAAAAAGAAGCAGTCTGTTCCAACACTTCAATTCACTGTGCGAAGTGAATGGAGTGTTGCTTCACTTTCTAAATGCTGTCCTTTCAGAGAAAATCACTTTCCTTTGAAAGTGCCTTAAGCTACTTACAAGCATTCACAAGAAACTCACATGCATTTTTCTGAAAGATAAGCAGTCTGTTCCAACACTTCAATTCACTGTGCGTAGTGAATGGAGTGTTGCTTCACTTTCTAAATGCTGTCCTTTCAGAGAAAATCACTTTCCTTTGAAAGTGCCTTAAGCTACTTACAAGCATTCACAAAAAACTCATATCTGTTTCTCTGAAAGAGAAGCAGTCTGTTCCAACACTTCAATTCACTGTGCGAAGTGAATGGAGTGTTGTTTCATTTTCTAAATGCTGTCCTTTCAGAGAAAATCACTTTCCTTTGAAAGTGCCTTAAGCTACTTACAAGCATTCCACAGAAATTCACATGCGTTTCTCTGAAAGAGAAGCAGACTGTTCCAACACTTCAATTCACTGTGCTAACTGAATGGAGTGTTGTTTCACTTTCTAAATGCTGTCCTTTCAGAGAAAATCACTTTCCTTTGAAAGTGCCTTAAGCTACTTACACACATTCACAGGAAACTCAAATGCGTTTATATGAAAGAGAAGCTGTCTGTTCCAACACTTCAATTCACTGTGCGAAGTGAATGCAGTGCTGCTTCACTTTCTAAATGCTGTCCTTTAGAGAAAATCACTTTCCTATTAAAGTGCCTTAAGCTACTTACAAGCATTCAACAGAAATTCACATGCTTTTCTCTGAAAGAGAAGCAGTCTGTTCCAACACTTCAATTCACTGTGCGAAGTGAATGGAGTGTTGCTTCACTTTCTAAATGCTGTCCTTTCAGAGAAAATCACTTTCCTTTGAAAGTGCCTTAAGCTACTTGCAAGCATTCAACAGAAATTCACATGCATTTCACTGAAAGAGAAGCAGTCTGTTCCAACACTTCAATTCACTGTGCGAAGTGAATGGAGTGTTGCTTCACTTTCTAAATGCTGTCCTTTCAGAGAAAATCACTTTCCTTTGAAAGTGCCTTAAGCTACTTACAAGCATTCACAAGAAACTCACATGCATTTTTCTGAAAGAGAAGCAGTTTGTTCCAACACTACAATTCACTGTGCGAAGTGAATGGAGTGTTGCTTCACTTTCTAAATGCTGTCCTTTCAGAGAAAATCACTTTCCTTTGAAAGTGCCTTAAGCTACTTACCCACATTCACAGGAAACTCAAATGCGTTTCTATGAAAGAGAAGCTGTCTGTTCCAACACTTCAATTCACTGTGCGAAGTGAATGGAGTGTTGCTTCACTTTCTAAATGCTGTCCTTTCAGAGAAAATCACTTTCCTTTGAAAGTACCTTAAGCTACTTACAAGCATTCACAAGAAACTCACATGCATTTTTCTGAAAGAGAAGCAGTCTGTTCCAACACTTCAATTTACTGTGCGTAGTGAATGGAGTGTTGCTTCACTTTCTAAATGCTGTCCTTTCAGAGAAAATCACTTCCCTTTGAAAGTGCCTTAAGCTACTTACCCACATTCACAGGAAACTCAAATGCGTTTCTATGAAAGAGAAGCTGTCTGTTCCAACACTTCAATTCACTGTGCGAAGTGAATGGAGTGTTGCTTCACTTTCTAAATGCTGTCCTTTCAGAGAAAATCACTTTCCTTTGAAAGTGCCTTAAGCTACTTACACACATTCACAGGAAAATCAAATGCGTTTCTATGAAAGAGAAGCTGTCTGTTCCAACACTTCAATTCACTGTGCGAAGTGAATGGAGTGTTGCTTCACTTTCTAAATGCTGTCCTTTCAGAGAAAATCACTTTCCTTTGAAAGTGCCTCAAGCTACTTGCAAGCATTCACAAGAAACTCACATGCATTTTTCTGAAAGAGAAGCAGTTTGTTCCAACACTTCAATTCATTGTGCGAAGTGAATGGAGTGTTGCTTCACTTTCTATATACTCTCCTTTTAGAGAAAATCACTCTCTTTTGAAACTGCCTTAAGCAACTTACAAGCATTCACAAGAAACTCACATGCAATTCTCTGAAAGAGAAGCAGTCTGTCCCAACACTTCAATTCACTGTGCGAAGAGAATGGAGTGTTACTTCACTTTCTAAATGCTGTCCTTTTAGAGAAAATCACTTTCCTTTGAAAGTGCCTTAAGCTACTTACAAGCATTCCACAGAAACTCACATGGGTTTCTCTGAAAAAGAAGCAGTCTGTTCCAACACTTCAATTCACTGTGCGAAGTGAATTGAGTGTTGCTTCACTTTCTAAATGCTGTCCTTTCCGAGAAAATCACTTTCCCTTGAAAGTGCCTTAAGCTACTTACAAGCATTTAATAGAAATTCACATGTGTTTCTCTGAAAAAGAAGCAGTCTGTTCCAACACTTCAATTCACTGTGCGAAGTGAATGGAGTGTTGCTTCACTTTCTAAATGCTGTCCTTTCAGAGAAAATCACTTTCCTTTGAAAGTGCCTTAAGCTACTTACAAGCATTCACAAGAAACTCACATGCATTTTTCTGAAAGAGAAGCAGTCTGTTCCAACACTTCAATTCACTGTGCGTAGTAAATGGAGTGTTGCTTCACTTTCTAAATGCTGTCTTTTCAGAGAAAATCAGTTTCCTTTGAAAGTGCCTTAAGCTACTTACAAGCATTCACAAAAAACTCATATCTGTTTCTCTGAAAGAGAAGTAGTCTGTTCCAACACTTCAATTCACTGTGCGAAGTGAATGGAGTGTTGTTTCATTTTCTAAATGCTGTCCTTTCAGAGAAAATCACTTTCCTTTGAAAGTGCCTTAAGCTACTTACAAGCATTCCACAGAAATTCACATGCGTTTCTCTGAAAGAGAAGCAGTCTGTTCCAACACTTCAATTCACTGTGCTAACTGAATGGAGTGTTGTTTCACTTTCTAAATGCTGTCCTTTCAGAGAAAATCACTTTCCTTTGAAAGTGCCTTAAGCTACTTACACACATTCACAGGAAACTCAAATGCGTTTCTATGAAAGAGAAGCTGTCTGTTCCAACACTTCAATTCACTGTGCGAAGTGAATGCAGTGCTGCTTCACTTTCTAAATGCTGTCCTTTAGAGAAAATCACTTTCCTATTAAAGTGCCTTAAGCTACTTACAAGCATTCAACAGAAATTCACATGCTTTTCTCTGAAAGAGAAGCAGTCTGTTCCAACACTTCAATTCACTGTGCGAAGTGAATGGAGTGTTGCTTCACTTTCTAAATGCTGTCCTTTCAGAGAAAATCACTTTCCTTTGAAAGTGCCTTAAGCTACTTGCAAGCATTCAACAGAAATTCACATGCATTTCACTGAAAGAGAAGCAGTCTGTTCCAACACTTCAATTCACTGTGCGAAGTGAATGGAGTGTTGCTTCACTTTCTAAATGCTGTCCTTTCAGAGAAAATCACTTTCCTTTGAAAGTGCCTTAAGCTACTTACAAGCATTCACAAGAAACTCACATGCATTTTTCTGAAAGAGAAGCAGTTTGTTCCAACACTACAATTCACTGTGCGAAGTGAATGGAGTGTTGCTTCACTTTCTAAATGCTGTCCTTTCAGAGAAAATCACTTTCCTTTGAAAGTGCCTTAAGCTACTTACCCACATTCACAGGAAACTCAAATGCGTTTCTATGAAAGAGAAGCTGTCTGTTCCAACACTTCAATTCACTGTGCGAAGTGAATGGAGTGTTGCTTCACTTTCTAAATGCTGTCCTTTCAGAGAAAATCACTTTCCTTTGAAAGTACCTTAAGCTACTTACAAGCATTCACAAGAAACTCACATGCATTTTTCTGAAAGAGAAGCAGTCTGTTCCAACACTTCAATTTACTGTGCGTAGTGAATGGAGTGTTGCTTCACTTTCTAAATGCTGTCCTTTCAGAGAAAATCACTTCCCTTTGAAAGTGCCTTAAGCTACTTACCCACATTCACAGGAAACTCAAATGCGTTTCTATGAAAGAGAAGCTGTCTGTTCCAACACTTCAATTCACTGTGCGAAGTGAATGGAGTGTTGCTTCACTTTCTAAATGCTGTCCTTTCAGAGAAAATCACTTTCCTTTGAAAGTGCCTTAAGCTACTTACACACATTCACAGGAAAATCAAATGCGTTTCTATGAAAGAGAAGCTGTCTGTTCCAACACTTCAATTCACTGTGCGAAGTGAATGGAGTGTTGCTTCACTTTCTAAATGCTGTCCTTTCAGAGAAAATCACTTTCCTTTGAAAGTGCCTCAAGCTACTTGCAAGCATTCCACAGAAACTCACATGGGTTTCTCTGAAAAAGAAGCAGTCTGTTCCAACACTTCAATTCACTGTGCGAAGTGAATTGAGTGTTGCTTCACTTTCTAAATGCTGTCCTTTCCGAGAAAATCACTTTCGCTTGAAAGTGCCTTAAGCTACTTACAAGCATTTAATAGAAATTCACATGTGTTTCTCTGAAAAAGAAGCAGTCTGTTCCAACACTTCAATTCACTGTGCGAAGTGAATGGAGTGTTGCTTCACTTTCTAAATGCTGTCCTTTCAGAGAAAATCACTTTCCTTTGAAAGTGCCTTAAGCTACTTACAGGCATTCACAAGAAACTCACATGCATTTTTCTGAAAGAGAAGCAGTCTGTTCCAACACTTCAATTCACTGTGCGTAGTAAATGGAGTGTTGCTTCACTTTCTAAATGCTGTCTTTTCAGAGAAAATCAGTTTCCTTTGAAAGTGCCTTAAGCTACTTACAAGCATTCACAAAAAACTCATATCTGTTTCTCTGAAAGAGAAGTAGTCTGTTCCAACACTTCAATTCACTGTGCGAAGTGAATGGAGTGTTGTTTCATTTTCTAAATGCTGTCCTTTCAGAGAAAATCACTTTCCTTTGAAAGTGCCTTAAGCTACTTACACACATTCACAGGAAACTCAAATGCGTTTCTATGAATGAGAAGCTGTCTGTTCCAACACTTCAATTCACTGTGCGAAGTGAATGGAGTGTCGCTTCACTTTCTAAATGCTGTCCTTTCAGAGAAAATCACTTTCCTTTGAAAGTGCCTCAGGCTACTTTCAAGCATTCAACAGAAATTCACATGCGTTTCACTGAAAGAGAAGCAGTCTGTTCCAACACTTCAATTCACTGTGCGAAGTGAAAGGAGTGTTGCTTCACTTTCTAAATACTGTCCTTTCAGAGAAAATCACTTTCCTTTGAAAGTGCCTTAAGCTACTTACACACATTCACAGGAAACTCAAATGCGTTTCTATGAAAGAGAAGCTGTCTGTTCCAACACTTCAATTCACCGTGCGAAGTGAATGGAGTGTTGCTTCACTTTCTAAATGCTGTCCTTTCAGAGAAAATCACTTTCCTTTGCAAATGCCTTCAGCTACTTACAAGCATTTAACAGAAATTAACATGTGTTTCTATGAAAAAGAAGCAGTCTGTTCCAACACTTCAATTCACTGTGCGAAGTGAATGGAGAGTTGCTTCACTTTATAAACGCTGTCCTTTCAGTGAAAATCACTTTGCTTTGAAAGTGCCTTAAGCTACTTACACGCATTCACAAATAACTCACATCCGTTTCTCTGAAAGAGAAGAAGTCTGTTCCAACACTTCAATTCATTGGGCGAAGTGAATGGAGTGTTGCTTCACTTTCTATATGCTCTCCTTTAAGAGAAAATCACTCTCTTTTGAAAATGCCTTGAGCTACATACAAGCATTCAGAAGAACTCACATGCATTTTTCTGAAAGAGAAGCAGTCTGTTCCAACACTTCAATTCACTGTGCGAAGTGAATGGAGTGTTGTTTCACTTTCTAAATGCTGTCCTTTCAGAGAAAATCACTCTCCTTTGAAAGTGCCTTAAGCTACTTACACACATTCACAGGAAACTCAAATGCGTTTCTATGAAAGAGAAGCTGTCTGTTCCAACACTTCAATTCACTGTGCGAAGTGAATGGAGTGTTGCTTCACTTTCTAAATGCTGTCCTTTCAGAGAAAATCACTTTCCTTTGAAAGTGCCTTAAGCTACTTACAAGCATTCAACAGAAATTCACATGCGTTTCACTGAAAGAGAAGCAGTCTGTTCCAACACTTCAATTCACTGTGTGAAGTGGAAGTGAATGGAGTGTTGTTTCACTTTCTAAATCCTGTCCTTTCAGAGAAAATCACTTTCCTTTGAAAGTGCCTTAAGCTACTTACACACATTCACAGGAAACTCAAATGCGTTTCTATGAAAGAGAAGCTGTCTGTTCCAACACTTCAATTCACTGTGCGAAGTGAATGGAGTGCTGCTTCACTTTCTAAATGCTGTCCTTTAGAGAAAATCACTTTCCTATTAAAGTGCCTTAAGCTACTTACAAGCATTCAACAGAAATTCACATGCTTTTCTCTGAAAGAGAAGCAGTCTGTTCCAACACTTCAATTCACTGTGCGAAGTGAATGGAGTGTTGCTTCACTTTCTAAATGCTGTCCTTTCAGAGAAAATCACTTTCCTTTGAAAGTGCCTTAAGCTACTTGCAAGCATTCAACAGAAATTCACATGCATTTCACTGAAAGAGAAGCAGTCTGTTCCAACACTTCAATTCACTGTGCGAAGTGAATGGAGTGTTGCTTCACTTTCTAAATGCTGTCCTTTCAGAGAAAATCACTTTCCTTTGAAAGTGCCTTAAGCTACTTACAAGCATTCACAAGAAACTCACATGCATTTTTCTGAAAGAGAAGCAGTTTGTTCCAACACCACAATTCACTGTGCGAAGTGAATGGAGTGTTGCTTCACTTTCTATATGCTCTCCTTTTAGAGAAAATCACTCTCTTTTGAAACTGCCTTAAGCTACTTACAAGCATTCACAAGAAAGTCACATCTGTTTCTCTGAAAAAGAAGCAGTCTGTTCCAACACTTCAATTCACTGTGCGAAGTGAATGGAGTGTTGCTTCACTTTCTAAATGCTGTCCTTTCAGAGAAAATCACTTTCCTTTGAAAGTGCCTTAAGCTACTTACAAGCATTCAACAGAAATTCACATGCGTTTCACTGAAAGAGAAGCAGTCTGTTCCAACACTTCAATTCACTGTGCGAAGTGAATGGAGTGTTGTTTCACTTTCTAAATGCTGTCCTTTCAGAGAAAATCACTTTCCTTTGAAAGTGCCTTAAGCTACTTACAAGCATTCACAAGAAAGTCACATCTGTTTCTCTGAAAAAGAAGCAGTCTGTTCCAACACTTCAATTCACTGTGCGAAGTGAATGGAGTGTTGCTTCACTTTCTAAATGCTGTCCTTTCAGAGAAAATCACTTTCCTTTGAAAGTGCCTTAAGCTACTTACAAGCATTCAACAGAAATTCACATGCGTTTCACTGAAAGAGAAGCAGTCTGTTCCAACACTTCAATTCACTGTGCGAAGTGAATGGAGTGTTGTTTCACTTTCTAAATGCTGTCCTTTCAGAGAAAATCACTTTCCTTTGAAAGTGCCTTAAGCTACTTACACACATTCACAGGAAACACAAATGCGTTTCTATGAAAGAGAAGCTGTCTGTTCCAACACTTCAATTCACTGTGCGAAGTGAATGGAGTGTTGCTTCACTTTCTAAATGCTCTCCTTTCAGAGAAAATCACTTTCCTATTAAAGTGCCTTAAGCTACTTACAAGCATTCAACAGAAATTCACATGCGTTTCACTGAAAGAGAAGCAGTCTGTTCCAACACTTCAATTCACTGTGCGAAGTGAATGGAGTGTTGCTTCACTTTCTAAATGCTGTCCTTTCAGAGAAAATCACTTTCCTTTGAAAGTGCCTTAAGCTACTTACAAGCATTCAACAGAAATTCACATGCATTTCACTGAAAGAGAAGCAGTCTGTTCCAACACTTCAATTCACTGTGCGAAGTGAATGGAGTGTTGCTTCACTTTCTAAATGCTGTCCTTTCAGAGAAAATCACTTTCCTTTGAAAGTGCCTTAAGCTACTTACAAGCATTCCACAGAAACTCACATGCGTTTCTCTGAAAAAGAAGCAGTCTGTTCCAACACTTCAATTCACTGTGCGAAGTGAATGGAGTGTTGCTTCACTTTCCAAATGCTGTCCTTTCAGAGACAATCACTTTCCTTTGAAAGTGCCTTAAGCTACTTACAAGCATTCACAAGAAACTCACATGCATTTTTCTGAAGGATTAGCAGTCTGTTCCAACACTTCAATTCACTGTGCGAAGTGAATGGAGTGTTGCTTCACTTTCTAAATGCTGTCCTTTCAGAGAAAATCACTTTCCTTTGAAAGTGCCTTAAGCTACTTACAATCATTCAATAGAAATTCACATGTGTTTCTCTGAAAATGAAGCAGTCTGTTCCAACACTTCAATTCACTGTGCCAAGTGAATGGAGTGTTGCTTCACTTTCTAAATGCTGTCCTTTCAGAGAAAATCACTTTCCTTTGAAAGTGCCTTAAGCTACTTACACACATTCACAGGAAACTCAAATGCGTTTCTATGAATGAGAAGCTGTCTGTTCCAACATTTCAATTCACTGTGCGAAGTGAATGGAGTGTCGCTTCACTTTCTAAATGCTGTCCTTTCAGAGAAAATCACTTTCCTTTGAAAGTGCCTTAGGCTACTTACAAGCATTCAACAGAAATTCACATGCGTTTCACTGAAAGAGAAGCAGTCTGTTCCAACACTTCAATTCCCTGTGCGAAGTGAATGGAGTGTTGTTTCACTTTCTAAATGCTGTCCTTTCAGAGAAAATCACTTTCCTTTGAAAGTGCCTTAAGCTACTTACCTACATTCACAGGAAACTCAAATGCGTTTCTATGAAAGAGAAGCTGTCTGTTCCAACACTTCAATTCACTGTGCGAAGTGAATGGAGTGTTGCTTCACTTTCTAAATGCTGTCCTTTCAAAGAAAATCACTTTCCTTTGAAAGTGCCTCAAGCTACTTGCAAGCATTCACAAGAAACTCACATGCATTATTCTGAAAGAGAAGCAGTTTGTTCCAACACTTCAATTCACTGTGCGAAGTGAATGGAGTGTTGCTTCACTTTCTATATACTCTCCTTTTAGAGAAAATCACTCTCTTTTGAAACTGCCTTAAGCTACTTACAAGCATTCACAAGAAACTCACATCTGTTTCTCTGAAAGAGAAGCAGTCTGTTCCAACACTTCAATTCACTGTGCGAAGTGAATGGAATGTTGCTTCACTTTCTAAATGCTCTCCTTTTAGAGAAATTCACTCTCTTTTGAAACTGCCTTAAGCAACTTACAAGCATTCACAAGAAACTCACATGCAATTCTCTGAAAGAGAAGCAGTCTGTTCCAACACTTCAATTCACTGTGCGAAGAGAATAGAGTTTAACTTCACTTTCTCTATGCTGTCCTTTCAGAGAAAATCACTTTCCTTTGAAAGTGCCTTAAGCTACTTACACACATTCACAGGAAACTCAAATGCGTTTCTATGAAAGAGAAGCTGTCTGTTCCAACACTTCAATTCACTGTGCGAAGTGAATGGAGTGTTGCTTCACTTTCTAAATGCTGTCCTTTCAGAGAAAATCACTTTCCTTTGAAAGTGCCTTAAGCTACTTACAAGCATTCAACAGAAATTCACATGCATTTCACTGAAAGAGAAGTAGTCTGTTCCAACACTTCAATTCACTGTGCGAACTGAATGGAGTGTTGCTTCACTTTCTAAATGCTGTCCTTTCAGAGAAAATCACTTTCCTTTGAAAGTGCCTTAAGCTACTTACAAGCATTCAACAGAAATTCACATGCATTTCACTGAAAGAGAAGCAGTCTGTTCCAACACTTCAATTCACTGTGCGAAGTGAATGGAGTGTTGCTTCACTTTCTAAATGCTGTCCTTTCAGAGAAAATCACTCTCCTTTGAAAGTGCCTTAAGCTACTTACACACATTCACAGGAAACTCAAATGCGTTTCTATGAAAGAGAAGCTGTCTGTTCCAACACTTCAATTCACTGTGCGAAGTGAATGGAGTGTTGCTTCACTTTCTAAATGCTGTCCTTTCAGAGAAAATCACTTTCCTTTGAAAGTGCCTTAAGCTACTTACAAGCATTCCACAGAAACTCACATGCGTTTCTCTGAAAAAGAAGCAGTCTGTTCCAACACTTCAATTCACTGTGCGAAGTGAATGGAGTGTTGCTTCACTTTCTAAATGCTTTCCTTTCAGAGAAAATCACTTTCCTTTGAAAGTGCCTTAAGCTACTTACAAGCATTCCACAGAAACTCACATGCGTTTCTCTGAAAAAGAAGCAGTCTGTTCCAACACTTCAATTCACTGTGCGAAGTGAATGGAGTGTTGCTTCACTTTCTAAATGCTTTCCTTTCAGAGAAAATCACTTTCCTTTGAAAGTGCCTTAAGCTACTTACAAGCATTCAACAGAATTTAACATGCATTTCATTGAAAGAGAAGCAGTCTGTTCCAACACTTCAATTCACTGTGCGAAGTGAATGGAGTGTTGCTTCACTTCCTAAATGCTGTCCTTTCAGAGAAAATCACTTCCCTTTGAAAGTGCCTTAAGCTACTTACCCACATTCACAGGAAACTCAAATGCGTTTCTATGAAAGAGAAGCTGTCTGTTCCAACACTTCAATTCACTGTGCGAAGTGAATGGAGTGTTGCTTTACTTTCTAAATGCTGTCCTTTCAGAGAAAATCACTTTCCTTTGAAAGTACCTTAAGCTACTTACAAGCATTCACAAGAAACTCACATGCATTTTTCTGAAAGAGAAGCAGTCTGTTCCAACACTTCAATTTACTGTGCGTAGTGAATGGAGTGTTGCTTCACTTTCTAAATGCTGTCCTTTCAGAGAAAATCACTTCTCTTTGAAAGTGCCTTAAGCTACTTACCCACATTCACAGGAAACTCAAATGCGTTTCTATGAAAGAGAAGCTGTCTGTTCCAACACTTCAATTCACTGTGCGAAGTGAATGGAGTGTTGCTTCACTTTCTAAATGCTGTCCTTTCAGAGAAAATCACTTTCCTTTGAAAGTGCCTTAAGCTACTTACACACATTCACAGGAAACTCAAATGCGTTTCTATGAAAGAGAAGCTGTCTGTTCCAACACTTCAATTCACTGTGCGAAGTGAATGGAGTGTTGCTTCACTTTCTAAATGCTGTCCTTTCAGAGAAAATCACTTTCCTTTGAAAGTGCCTCAAGCTACTTGCAAGCATTCACAAGAAACTCACATGCATTTTTCTGAAAGAGAAGCAGTTTGTTCCAACACTTCAATTCACTGTGCGAAGTGAATGGAGTGTTGCTTCACTTTCTATATACTCTCCTTTTAGAGAAAATCACTCTCTTTTGAAACTGCCTTAAGCTACTTACAAGCATTCACAAGAAACTCACATGCAATTCTCTGAAAGAGAAGCAGTGTGTTCCAACACTTCAATTCACTGTGCGAAGAGAATGGAGTGTTACTTCACTTTCTAAATGCTGTCCTTTTAGCGAAAATCACTTTCCTTTGAAAGTGCCTTAAGCTACTTACAAGCATTCCACAGAAACTCACATGCGTTTCTCTGAAAAAGTAGCAGTCTGTTCGAACACTTCAATTCACTGTGCGAAGTGAATTGAGTGTTGCTTCACTTTCTAAATGCTGTCCTTTCCGAGAAAATCACTTTCCTTTGAAAGTGCCTTAAGCTACTTACAAGCATTCAATAGAAATTCACATGTGTTTCTCTGAAAAAGAAGCAGTCTGTTCCAACACTTCAATTCACTGTGCGAAGTGAATGGAGTGTTGCTTCACTTTCTAAATGCTGTCCTTTCAGAGACAATCACTTTCCTTTGAAAGTGCCTTAAGCTACTTACAAGCATTCACAAGAAACTCACATGCATTTTTCTGAAAGAGAAGCAGTCTGTTCCAACACTTCAATTCACTGTGCGTAGTAAATGGAGTGTTGCTTCACTTTCTAAATGCTGTCTTTTCAGAGAAAATCAGTTTCCTTTGAAAGTGCCTTAAGCTACTTACAAGCATTCACAAAAAACTCATATCTGTTTCTCTGAAAGAGAAGTAGTCTGTTCCAACACTTCAATTCACTGTGCGAAGTAATGGAGTGTTGTATCATTTTCTAAATGCTGTCCTTTCAGAGAAAATCACTTTCCTTTGAAAGTGCCTTAAGCTACTTACAAGCATTCCACAAAAATTCACATGCGTTTCTCTTAAAGAGAAGCAGTCTGTTCCAACACTTCAATTCACTGTGCTAACTGGAGTGTTGTTTCACTTTCTAAATGCTGTCCTTTCAGAGAAAATCACTTTCCTTTGAAAGTGCATTAAGCTACTTACACACATTCACAGGAAACTCAAATGCGTTTCTATGAATGAGAAGCTGTCTGTTCCAACACTTCAATTCACTGTGCGAAGTGAATGGAGTGTCGCTTCACTTTCTAAATGCTGTCCTTTCAGAGAAAATCACTTTCCTTTGCAAATGCCTTCAGCTACTTACAAGCATTTAACAGAAATTAACATGTGTTTCTATGAAAAAGAAGCAGTCTGTTCCAACACTTCAATTCACTGTGCGAAGTGAATGGAGAGTTGCTTCACTTTATAAACGCTGTCCTTTCAGAGAAAATCACTTTGCTTTGAAAGTGCCTTAAGCTACTTACACGCATTCACAAAAAACTCACATCCGTTTCTCTGAAAGAGAAGAAGTCTGTTCCAACACTTCAATTCATTGGGCGAAGTGAATGGAGTGTTGCTTCACTTTCTATATGCTCTCCTTTTAGAGAAAATCACTCTCTTTTGAAAATGCCTTAAGCTACATACAAGCATTCAGAAGAACTCACATGCATTTTTCTGAAAGAGAAGCAGTCTGTTCCAACACTTCAATTCACTGTGCGAAGTGAATGGAGTGTTGTTTCACTTTCTAAATGCTGTCCTTTCAGAGAAAATCACTCTCCTTTGAAAGTGCCTTAAGCTACTTACACACATTCACAGGAAACTCACATGCATTTTTCTGAAAGAGAAGCAGTTTGTTCCAACACTACAATTCACTGTGCGAAGTGAATGGAGTGTTCCTTCACTTTCTATATGCTCTCCTTTTAGAGAAAGTCACTCTCGTTTGAAACTGCCTTAAGCTACTTACAAGCATTCACAAGAAAGTCACATCTGTTTCTCTGAAAAAGAAGCAGTCTGTTCCAACACTTCAATTCACTGTGCGAAGTGAATGGAGTGTTGTTTCACTTTCTAAATGCTGTCCTTTCAGAAAAAATCACTTTCCTTTGAAAGTGCCTTAAGCTACTTACAAGCATTCAAAAGAAATTCACATGCGTTTCACTGAAAGAGAAGCAGTCTGCTCCAACACTTCAATTCACTGTGCGAAGTGAATGGAGTGTTGTTTCACTTTCTAAATGCTGTCCTTTCAGAGAAAATCACTTTCCTTTGAAAGTGCCTTAAGCTACTTACACACATTCACAGGAAACTCAAATGCGTTTCTATGAAAGAGAAGCTGTCTGTTCCAACACTTCAATTCACTGTGCGAAGTGAATGGAGTGTTGCTTCACTTTCTAAATGCTGTCCTTTCAGAGAAAATCACTTTCCTATTAAAGTGCGTTAAGCTACTTACAAGCATTCAACAGAAATTCACATGCGTTTCACTGAAAGAGAAGCAGTCTGTTCCAACACTTCAATTCACTGTGCGAAGTGAATGGAGTGTTGCTTCACTTTCTAAATGCTGTCCTTTCAGAGAAAATCACTTTCCTTTGAAAGTGCCTTAAGCTACTTACAAGCATTCAACAGAAATTCACATGCATTTCACTGAAAGAGAAGCAGTCTGTTCCAACACTTCAATTCACTGTGCGAAGTGAATGGAGTGTTGCTTCACTTTCTAAATGCTGTCCTTTCAGAGAAAATCACTTTCCTTTGAAAGTGCCTTAAGCTACTTACAAGCATTCCACAGAAACTCACATGCGTTTCTCTGAAAAAGAAGCAGTCTGTTCCAACACTTCAATTCACTGTGCGAAGTGAATGGAGTGTTGCTTCACTTTCTAAATGCTGTCCTTTCAGAGACAATCACTTTCCTTTGAAAGTGCCTTAAGCTACTTACAAGCATTCACAAGAAACTCACATGCATTTTTCTGAAGGATTAGCAGTCTGTTCCAACACTTCAATTCACTGCTCGAAGTGAATGGAGTGTTGCTTCACTTTCTAAATGCTGTCCTTTCAGAGAAAATCACTTTCCTTTGAAAGTGCCTTAAGCTACTTACAATCATTCAATAGAAATTCACATGTGTTTCTCTGAAAATGAAGCAGTCTGTTCCAACACTTCAATTCACTGTACCAAGTGAATGGAGTGTTGCTTCACTTTCTAAATGCTGTCCTTTCAGAGAAAATCACTTTCCTTTGAAAGTGCCTTAAGCTACTTACAAGCATTCCACAGAAATTCACATGCGTTTCTCTGAAAGAGAAGCAGTCTGCTCCAACACTTCAATTCACTGTGCGAAGTGAATGGAGTGTTGTTTCACTTTCTAAATGCTGTCCTTTCAGAGAAAATCACTCTCCTTTGAAAGTGCCTTAAGCTACTTACACACATTCACAGGAAACTCACATGCATTTTTCTGAAAGAGAAGCAGTTTGTTCCAACACTACAATTCACTGTGCGAAGTGAATGGAGTGTTCCTTCACTTTCTATATGCTCTCCTTTTAGAGAAAGTCACTCTCGTTTGAAACTGCCTTAAGCTACTTACAAGCATTCACAAGAAAGTCACATCTGTTTCTCTGAAAAAGAAGCAGTCTGTTCCAACACTTCATTTCACTGTGTGAAGTGAATGGAGTGTTGCTTCACTTTCTAAATGCTGTCCTTTCAGAGAAAATCACTTTCCTTTGAAAGTGCCTTAAGCTACTTACAAGCATTCACAAGAAACACACATGCATTTTTCTGAAAGAGAAGCAGTTTGTTCCAACACTACAGTTCACTGTGCGAAGTGAATGGAGTGTTGCTTCACTTTCTATATGCTCTCCTTTTAGAGAAAATCACTCTCTTTTGAAACTGCCTTAAGCTACTTACAAGCATTCACAAGAAAGTCACATCTGTTTCTCTGAAAAAGAAGCAGTCTGTTCCAACACTTCAATTCACTGTGCGAAGTGAATGGAATGTTGCTTCACTTTCTAAATGCTCTCCTTTTAGAGAAATTCACTCTCTTTTGAAACTGCCTTAAGCAACTTACAAGCATTCACAAGAAACTGACATGCAATTCTCTGAAAGAGAAGCAGTCTGTTCCAACACTTCAATTCACTGTGCGAAGTGAATGGAGAGTTGCTTCACTTTATAAATGCTGTCCTTTCAGAGAAAATCACTTTCCTTTGAAAGTGCCTTAAGCTACTTACAAGCATTCACAAAAAACTCACATCCGTTTCTCTGAAAGAGAAGCTGTCTGTTCCAACACTTCAATTCACTGTGCGAAGTGAATGGAGTGTTGCTTCACTTTCTAAATGCTGTCCTTTCAGAGAAAATCACTTTCCTTTGAAAGTGCCTTAAGCTACTTACAAGCATTCCACAGAAATTCACATGCGTTTCTCTGAAAAAGAAGCCGTCTGTTCCAACACTTCAATTCACTGTGCGAAGTGAATGGAGTGTTGCTTCACTTTCTAAATGCTGTCCTTTCAGAGAAAATCACTTTCCTTTGAAAGTGCCTTAAGCCTCTTACAAGCATTCAACAGAAGTTCACATGCATTTCACTGAAAGAGAAGCAGTCTGTTCCAACACTTCAATTCACTGTGCTTAGTGAAGGGAGTGTTGCTTCATTTTCTAAATGCTGTCCTTTCAGAGAAAATCACTTTCCTTTGAAAGTGCCTTAAGCTACATACAAGCATTCAATAGAAATTCACATGTCTTTCTCTGAAAAAGAAGCAGTCTGTTCCAACACTTCAATTCACTGTGCGAAGTGAATGGAGTGTTGCTTCACTTTCTAAATGCTGTCCTTTCAGAGAAAATCACTTTCCTTTGAAAGTGCCTTAAGCTACTTACAAGCATTCACAAGAAACTCACATGCATTTTTCTGAAAGATAAGCAGTCTGTTCCAACACTTCAATTCACTGTGCGTAGTGAATGGAGTGTTGCTTCACTTTCTAAATGCTGTCCTTTCAGAGAAAATCACTTTCCTTTGAAAGTGCCTTAAGCTACTTACAAGCATTCACAAAAAACTCATATCTGTTTCTCTGAAAGAGAAGCAGTCTGTTCCAACACTTCAATTCACTGTGCGAAGTGAATGGAGTGTTGTTTCATTTTCTAAATGCTGTCCTTTCAGAGAAAATCACTTTCCTTTGAAAGTGCCTTAAGCTACTTACAAGCATTCCACAGAAATTCACATGCGTTTCTCTGAAAGAGAAGCAGACTGTTCCAACACTTCAATTCACTGTGCTAACTGAATGGAGTGTTGTTTCACTTTCTAAATGCTGTCCTTTCAGAGAAAATCACTTTCCTTTGAAAGTGCCTTAAGCTACTTACACACATTCACAGGAAACTCAAATGCGTTTCTATGAAAGAGAAGCTGTCTGTTCCAACACTTCAATTCACTGTGCGAAGTGAATGGAGTGTTGCTTCACTTTCTAAATGCTGTCCTTTCAGAGAAAATCACTTTCCTATTAAAGTGCGTTAAGCTACTTACAAGCATTCAACAGAAATTCACATGCGTTTCACTGAAAGAGAAGCAGTCTGTTCCAACACTTCAATTCACTGTGCGAAGTGAATGGAGTGTTGCTTCACTTTCTAAATGCTGTCCTTTCAGAGAAAATCACTTTCCTTTGAAAGTGCCTTAAGCTACTTACAAGCATTCAACAGAAATTCACATGCATTTCACTGAAAGAGAAGCAGTCTGTTCCAACACTTCAATTCACTGTGCGAAGTGAATGGAGTGTTGCTTCACTTTCTAAATGCTGTCCTTTCAGAGAAAATCACTTTCCTTTGAAAGTGCCTTAAGCTACTTACAAGCATTCCACAGAAACTCACATGCGTTTCTCTGAAAAAGAAGCAGTCTGTTCCAACACTTCAATTCACTGTGCGAAGTGAATGGAGTGTTGCTTCACTTTCTAAATGCTGTCCTTTCAGAGACAATCACTTTCCTTTGAAAGTGCCTTAAGCTACTTACAAGCATTCACAAGAAACTCACATGCATTTTTCTGAAGGATTAGCAGTCTGTTCCAACACTTCAATTCACTGCTCGAAGTGAATGGAGTGTTGCTTCACTTTCTAAATGCTGTCCTTTCAGAGAAAATCACTTTCCTTTGAAAGTGCCTTAAGCTACTTACAATCATTCAATAGAAATTCACATGTGTTTCTCTGAAAATGAAGCAGTCTGTTCCAACACTTCAATTCACTGTACCAAGTGAATGGAGTGTTGCTTCACTTTCTAAATGCTGTCCTTTCAGAGAAAATCACTTTCCTTTGAAAGTGCCTTAAGCTACTTACAAGCATTCCACAGAAATTCACATGCGTTTCTCTGAAAGAGAAGCAGTCTGCTCCAACACTTCAATTCACTGTGCGAAGTGAATGGAGTGTTGTTTCACTTTCTAAATGCTGTCCTTTCAGAGAAAATCACTCTCCTTTGAAAGTGCCTTAAGCTACTTACACACATTCACAGGAAACTCACATGCATTTTTCTGAAAGAGAAGCAGTTTGTTCCAACACTACAATTCACTGTGCGAAGTGAATGGAGTGTTCCTTCACTTTCTATATGCTCTCCTTTTAGAGAAAGTCACTCTCGTTTGAAACTGCCTTAAGCTACTTACAAGCATTCACAAGAAAGTCACATCTGTTTCTCTGAAAAAGAAGCAGTCTGTTCCAACACTTCATTTCACTGTGTGAAGTGAATGGAGTGTTGCTTCACTTTCTAAATGCTGTCCTTTCAGAGAAAATCACTTTCCTTTGAAAGTGCCTTAAGCTACTTACAAGCATTCACAAGAAACACACATGCATTTTTCTGAAAGAGAAGCAGTTTGTTCCAACACTACAGTTCACTGTGCGAAGTGAATGGAGTGTTGCTTCACTTTCTATATGCTCTCCTTTTAGAGAAAATCACTCTCTTTTGAAACTGCCTTAAGCTACTTACAAGCATTCACAAGAAAGTCACATCTGTTTCTCTGAAAAAGAAGCAGTCTGTTCCAACACTTCAATTCACTGTGCGAAGTGAATGGAATGTTGCTTCACTTTCTAAATGCTCTCCTTTTAGAGAAATTCACTCTCTTTTGAAACTGCCTTAAGCAACTTACAAGCATTCACAAGAAACTGACATGCAATTCTCTGAAAGAGAAGCAGTCTGTTCCAACACTTCAATTCACTGTGCGAAGTGAATGGAGAGTTGCTTCACTTTATAAATGCTGTCCTTTCAGAGAAAATCACTTTCCTTTGAAAGTGCCTTAAGCTACTTACAAGCATTCACAAAAAACTCACATCCGTTTCTCTGAAAGAGAAGCTGTCTGTTCCAACACTTCAATTCACTGTGCGAAGTGAATGGAGTGTTGCTTCACTTTCTAAATGCTGTCCTTTCAGAGAAAATCACTTTCCTTTGAAAGTGCCTTAAGCTACTTACAAGCATTCCACAGAAATTCACATGCGTTTCTCTGAAAAAGAAGCCGTCTGTTCCAACACTTCAATTCACTGTGCGAAGTGAATGGAGTGTTGCTTCACTTTCTAAATGCTGTCCTTTCAGAGAAAATCACTTTCCTTTGAAAGTGCCTTAAGCCTCTTACAAGCATTCAACAGAAGTTCACATGCATTTCACTGAAAGAGAAGCAGTCTGTTCCAACACTTCAATTCACTGTGCTTAGTGAAGGGAGTGTTGCTTCATTTTCTAAATGCTGTCCTTTCAGAGAAAATCACTTTCCTTTGAAAGTGCCTTAAGCTACATACAAGCATTCAATAGAAATTCACATGTCTTTCTCTGAAAAAGAAGCAGTCTGTTCCAACACTTCAATTCACTGTGCGAAGTGAATGGAGTGTTGCTTCACTTTCTAAATGCTGTCCTTTCAGAGAAAATCACTTTCCTTTGAAAGTGCCTTAAGCTACTTACAAGCATTCACAAGAAACTCACATGCATTTTTCTGAAAGATAAGCAGTCTGTTCCAACACTTCAATTCACTGTGCGTAGTGAATGGAGTGTTGCTTCACTTTCTAAATGCTGTCCTTTCAGAGAAAATCACTTTCCTTTGAAAGTGCCTTAAGCTACTTACAAGCATTCACAAAAAACTCATATCTGTTTCTCTGAAAGAGAAGCAGTCTGTTCCAACACTTCAATTCACTGTGCGAAGTGAATGGAGTGTTGTTTCATTTTCTAAATGCTGTCCTTTCAGAGAAAATCACTTTCCTTTGAAAGTGCCTTAAGCTACTTACAAGCATTCCACAGAAATTCACATGCGTTTCTCTGAAAGAGAAGCAGACTGTTCCAACACTTCAATTCACTGTGCTAACTGAATGGAGTGTTGTTTCACTTTCTAAATGCTGTCCTTTCAGAGAAAATCACTTTCCTTTGAAAGTGCCTTAAGCTACTTACACACATTCACAGGAAACTCAAATGCGTTACTATGAAAGAGAAGCTGTCTGTTCCAACACTTCAATTCACTGTGCGAAGTGAATGCAGTGCTGCTTCACTTTCTAAATGCTGTCCTTTAGAGAAAATCACTTTCCTATTAAAGTGCCTTAAGCTACTTACAAGCATTCAACAGAAATTCACATGCTTTTCTCTGAAAGAGAAGCAGTCTGTTCCAACACTTCAATTCACTGTGCGAAGTGAATGGAGTGTTGCTTCACTTTCTAAATGCTGTCCTTTCAGAGAAAATCACTTTCCTTTGAAAGTGCCTTAAGCTACTTGCAAGCATTCAACAGAAATTCACATGCATTTCACTGAAAGAGAAGCAGTCTGTTCCAACACTTCAATTCACTGTGCGAAGTGAATGGAGTGTTGCTTCACTTTCTAAATGCTGTCCTTTCAGAGAAAATCACTTTCCTTTGAAAGTGCCTTAAGCTACTTACAAGCATTCACAAGAAACTCACATGCATTTTTCTGAAAGAGAAGCAGTTTGTTCCAACACTACAATTCACTGTGCGAAGTGAATGGAGTGTTGCTTCACTTTCTAAATGCTGCCCTTTCAGAGAAAATCACTTTCCTTTGAAAGTGCCTTAAGCTACTTACCCACATTCACAGGAAACTCAAATGCGTTTCTATGAAAGAGAAGCTGTCTGTTCCAACACTTCAATTCACTGTGCGAAGTGAATGGAGTGTTGCTTCACTTTCTAAATGCTGTCCTTTCAGAGAAAATCACTTTCCTTTGAAAGTACCTTAAGCTACTTACAAGCATTCACAAGAAACTCACATGCATTTTTCTGAAAGAGAAGCAGTCTCTTCCAACACTTCAATTTACTGTGCGTAGTGAATGGAGTGTTGCTTCACTTTCTAAATGCTGTCCTTTCAGAGAAAATCACTTCCCTTTGAAAGTGCCTTAAGCTACTTACCCACATTCACAGGAAACTCAAATGCGTTTCTATGAAAGAGAAGCTGTCTGTTCCAACACTTCAATTCACTGTGCGAAGTGAATGGAGTGTTGCTTCACTTTCTAAATGCTGTCCTTTCAGAGAAAATCACTTTCCTTTGAAAGTGCCTTAAGCTACTTACACACATTCACAGGAAAATCAAATGCGTTTCTATGAAAGAGAAGCTGTCTGTTCCAACACTTCAATTCACTGTGCGAAGTGAATGGAGTGTTGCTTCACTTTCTAAATGCTGTCCTTTCAGAGAAAATCACTTTCCTTTGAAAGTGCCTCAAGCTACTTGCAAGCATTCACAAGAAACTCACATGCATTTTTCTGAAAGAGAAGCAGTTTGTTCCAACACTTCAATTCATTGTGCGAAGTGAATGGAGTGTTGCTTCACTTTCTATATACTCTCCTTTTAGAGAAAATCACTCTCTTTTGAAACTGCCTTAAGCAACTTACAAGCATTCACAAGAAACTCACATGCAATTCTCTGAAAGAGAAGCAGTCTGTCCCAACACTTCAATTCACTGTGCGAAGAGAATGGAGTGTTACTTCACTTTCTAAATGCTGTCCTTTTAGAGAAAATCACTTTCCTTTGAAAGTGCCTTAAGCTACTTACAAGCATTCCACAGAAACTCACATGGGTTTCTCTGAAAAAGAAGCAGTCTGTTCCAACACTTCAATTCACTGCTCGAAGTGAATGGAGTGTTGCTTCACTTTCTAAATGCTGTCCTTTCAGAGAAAATCACTTTCCTTTGAAAGTGCCTTAAGCTACTTACAATCATTCAATAGAAATTCACATGTGTTTCTCTGAAAATGAAGCAGTCTGTTCCAACACTTCAATTCACTGTACCAAGTGAATGGAGTGTTGCTTCACTTTCTAAATGCTGTCCTTTCAGAGAAAATCACTTTCCTTTGAAAGTGCCTTAAGCTACTTACAATCATTCAATAGAAATTCACATGTGTTTCTCTGAAAATGAAGCAGTCTGTTCCAACACTTCAATTCACTGTACCAAGTGAATGGAGTGTTGCTTCACTTTCTAAATGCTGTCCTTTCAGAGAAAATCACTTTCCTTTGAAAGTGCCTTAAGCTACTTACAAGCATTCCACAGAAATTCACATGCGTTTCTCTGAAAGAGAAGCAGTCTGCTCCAACACTTCAATTCACTGTGCGAAGTGAATGGAGTGTTGTTTCACTTTCTAAATGCTGTCCTTTCAGAGAAAATCACTCTCCTTTGAAAGTGCCTTAAGCTACTTACACACATTCACAGGAAACTCACATGCATTTTTCTGAAAGAGAAGCAGTTTGTTCCAACACTACAATTCACTGTGCGAAGTGAATGGAGTGTTCCTTCACTTTCTATATGCTCTCCTTTTAGAGAAAGTCACTCTCGTTTGAAACTGCCTTAAGCTACTTACAAGCATTCACAAGAAAGTCACATCTGTTTCTCTGAAAAAGAAGCAGTCTGTTCCAACACTTCATTTCACTGTGTGAAGTGAATGGAGTGTTGCTTCACTTTCTAAATGCTGTCCTTTCAGAGAAAATCACTTTCCTTTGAAAGTGCCTTAAGCTACTTACAAGCATTCACAAGAAACACACATGCATTTTTCTGAAAGAGAAGCAGTTTGTTCCAACACTACAGTTCACTGTGCGAAGTGAATGGAGTGTTGCTTCACTTTCTATATGCTCTCCTTTTAGAGAAAATCACTCTCTTTTGAAACTGCCTTAAGCTACTTACAAGCATTCACAAGAAAGTCACATCTGTTTCTCTGAAAAAGAAGCAGTCTGTTCCAACACTTCAATTCACTGTGCGAAGTGAATGGAATGTTGCTTCACTTTCTAAATGCTCTCCTTTTAGAGAAATTCACTCTCTTTTGAAACTGCCTTAAGCAACTTACAAGCATTCACAAGAAACTGACATGCAATTCTCTGAAAGAGAAGCAGTCTGTTCCAACACTTCAATTCACTGTGCGAAGTGAATGGAGAGTTGCTTCACTTTATAAATGCTGTCCTTTCAGAGAAAATCACTTTCCTTTGAAAGTGCCTTAAGCTACTTACAAGCATTCACAAAAAACTCACATCCGTTTCTCTGAAAGAGAAGCTGTCTGTTCCAACACTTCAATTCACTGTGCGAAGTGAATGGAGTGTTGCTTCACTTTCTAAATGCTGTCCTTTCAGAGAAAATCACTTTCCTTTGAAAGTGCCTTAAGCTACTTACAAGCATTCCACAGAAATTCACATGCGTTTCTCTGAAAAAGAAGCCGTCTGTTCCAACACTTCAATTCACTGTGCGAAGTGAATGGAGTGTTGCTTCACTTTCTAAATGCTGTCCTTTCAGAGAAAATCACTTTCCTTTGAAAGTGCCTTAAGCCTCTTACAAGCATTCAACAGAAGTTCACATGCATTTCACTGAAAGAGAAGCAGTCTGTTCCAACACTTCAATTCACTGTGCTTAGTGAAGGGAGTGTTGCTTCATTTTCTAAATGCTGTCCTTTCAGAGAAAATCACTTTCCTTTGAAAGTGCCTTAAGCTACATACAAGCATTCAATAGAAATTCACATGTCTTTCTCTGAAAAAGAAGCAGTCTGTTCCAACACTTCAATTCACTGTGCGAAGTGAATGGAGTGTTGCTTCACTTTCTAAATGCTGTCCTTTCAGAGAAAATCACTTTCCTTTGAAAGTGCCTTAAGCTACTTACAAGCATTCACAAGAAACTCACATGCATTTTTCTGAAAGATAAGCAGTCTGTTCCAACACTTCAATTCACTGTGCGTAGTGAATGGAGTGTTGCTTCACTTTCTAAATGCTGTCCTTTCAGAGAAAATCACTTTCCTTTGAAAGTGCCTTAAGCTACTTACAAGCATTCACAAAAAACTCATATCTGTTTCTCTGAAAGAGAAGCAGTCTGTTCCAACACTTCAATTCACTGTGCGAAGTGAATGGAGTGTTGTTTCATTTTCTAAATGCTGTCCTTTCAGAGAAAATCACTTTCCTTTGAAAGTGCCTTAAGCTACTTACAAGCATTCCACAGAAATTCACATGCGTTTCTCTGAAAGAGAAGCAGACTGTTCCAACACTTCAATTCACTGTGCTAACTGAATGGAGTGTTGTTTCACTTTCTAAATGCTGTCCTTTCAGAGAAAATCACTTTCCTTTGAAAGTGCCTTAAGCTACTTACACACATTCACAGGAAACTCAAATGCGTTTCTATGAAAGAGAAGCTGTCTGTTCCAACACTTCAATTCACTGTGCGAAGTGAATGCAGTGCTGCTTCACTTTCTAAATGCTGTCCTTTAGAGAAAATCACTTTCCTATTAAAGTGCCTTAAGCTACTTACAAGCATTCAACAGAAATTCACATGCTTTTCTCTGAAAGAGAAGCAGTCTGTTCCAACACTTCAATTCACTGTGCGAAGTGAATGGAGTGTTGCTTCACTTTCTAAATGCTGTCCTTTCAGAGAAAATCACTTTCCTTTGAAAGTGCCTTAAGCTACTTGCAAGCATTCAACAGAAATTCACATGCATTTCACTGAAAGAGAAGCAGTCTGTTCCAACACTTCAATTCACTGTGCGAAGTGAATGGAGTGTTGCTTCACTTTCTAAATGCTGTCCTTTCAGAGAAAATCACTTTCCTTTGAAAGTGCCTTAAGCTACTTACAAGCATTCACAAGAAACTCACATGCATTTTTCTGAAAGAGAAGCAGTTTGTTCCAACACTACAATTCACTGTGCGAAGTGAATGGAGTGTTGCTTCACTTTCTAAATGCTGTCCTTTCAGAGAAAATCACTTTCCTTTGAAAGTGCCTTAAGCTACTTACCCACATTCACAGGAAACTCAAATGCGTTTCTATGAAAGAGAAGCTGTCTGTTCCAACACTTCAATTCACTGTGCGAAGTGAATGGAGTGTTGCTTCACTTTCTAAATGCTGTCCTTTCAGAGAAAATCACTTTCCTTTGAAAGTACCTTAAGCTACTTACAAGCATTCACAAGAAACTCACATGCATTTTTCTGAAAGAGAAGCAGTCTGTTCCAACACTTCAATTTACTGTGCGTAGTGAATGGAGTGTTGCTTCACTTTCTAAATGCTGTCCTTTCAGAGAAAATCACTTCCCTTTGAAAGTGCCTTAAGCTACTTACCCACATTCACAGGAAACTCAAATGCGTTTCTATGAAAGAGAAGCTGTCTGTTCCAACACTTCAATTCACTGTGCGAAGTGAATGGAGTGTTGCTTCACTTTCTAAATGCTGTCCTTTCAGAGAAAATCACTTTCCTTTGAAAGTGCCTTAAGCTACTTACACACATTCACAGGAAAATCAAATGCGTTTCTATGAAAGAGAAGCTGTCTGTTCCAACACTTCAATTCACTGTGCGAAGTGAATGGAGTGTTGCTTCACTTTCTAAATGCTGTCCTTTCAGAGAAAATCACTTTCCTTTGAAAGTGCCTCAAGCTACTTGCAAGCATTCACAAGAAACTCACATGCATTTTTCTGAAAGAGAAGCAGTTTGTTCCAACACTTCAATTCATTGTGCGAAGTGAATGGAGTGTTGCTTCACTTTCTATATACTCTCCTTTTAGAGAAAATCACTCTCTTTTGAAACTGCCTTAAGCAACTTACAAGCATTCACAAGAAACTCACATGCAATTCTCTGAAAGAGAAGCAGTCTGTCCCAACACTTCAATTCACTGTGCGAAGAGAATGGAGTGTTACTTCACTTTCTAAATGCTGTCCTTTTAGAGAAAATCACTTTCCTTTGAAAGTGCCTTAAGCTACTTACAAGCATTCCACAGAAACTCACATGGGTTTCTCTGAAAAAGAAGCAGTCTGTTCCAACACTTCAATTCACTGTGCGAAGTGAATTGAGTGTTGCTTCACTTTCTAAATGCTGTCCTTTCCGAGAAAATCACTTTCCCTTGAAAGTGCCTTAAGCTACTTACAAGCATTTAATAGAAATTCACATGTGTTTCTCTGAAAAAGAAGCAGTCTGTTCCAACACTTCAATTCACTGTGCGAAGTGAATGGAGTGTTGCTTCACTTTCTAAATGCTGTCCTTTCAGAGAAAATCACTTTCCTTTGAAAGTGCCTTAAGCTACTTACAAGCATTCACAAGAAACTCACATGCATTTTTCTGAAAGAGAAGCAGTCTGTTCCAACACTTCAATTCACTGTGCGTAGTAAATGGAGTGTTGCTTCACTTTCTAAATGCTGTCTTTTCAGAGAAAATCAGTTTCCTTTGAAAGTGCCTTAAGCTACTTACAAGCATTCACAAAAAACTCATATCTGTTTCTCTGAAAGAGAAGTAGTCTGTTCCAACACTTCAATTCACTGTGCGAAGTGAATGGAGTGTTGTTTCATTTTCTAAATGCTGTCCTTTCAGAGAAAATCACTTTCCTTTGAAAGTGCCTTAAGCTACTTACAAGCATTCCACAGAAATTCACATGCGTTTCTCTGAAAGAGAAGCAGTCTGTTCCAACACTTCAATTCACTGTGCTAACTGAATGGAGTGTTGTTTCACTTTCTAAATGCTGTCCTTTCAGAGAAAATCACTTTCCTTTGAAAGTGCCTTAAGCTACTTACACACATTCACAGGAAACTCAAATGCGTTTCTATGAAAGAGAAGCTGTCTGTTCCAACACTTCAATTCACTGTGCGAAGTGAATGCAGTGCTGCTTCACTTTCTAAATGCTGTCCTTTAGAGAAAATCACTTTCCTATTAAAGTGCCTTAAGCTACTTACAAGCATTCAACAGAAATACACATGCTTTTCTCTGAAAGAGAAGCAGTCTGTTCCAACACTTCAATTCACTGTGCGAAGTGAATGGAGTGTTGCTTCACTTTCTAAATGCTGTCCTTTCAGAGAAAATCACTTTCCTTTGAAAGTGCCTTAAGCTACTTGCAAGCATTCAACAGAAATTCACATGCATTTCACTGAAAGAGAAGCAGTCTGTTCCAACACTTCAATTCACTGTGCGAAGTGAATGGAGTGTTGCTTCACTTTCTAAATGCTGTCCTTTCAGAGAAAATCACTCTCTTTTGAAACTGCCTTAAGCTACTTACAAGCATTCACAAGAAACTCACATGCAATTCTCTGAAAGAGAAGCAGTGTGTTCCAACAATTCAATTCACTGTGCGAAGAGAATGGAGTGTTACTTCACTTTCTAAATGCTGTCCTTTTAGCGAAAATCACTTTCCTTTGAAAGTGCCTTAAGCTACTTACAAGCATTCCACAGAAACTCACATGCGTTTCTCTGAAAAAGTAGCAGTCTGTTCGAACACTTCAATTCACTGTGCGAAGTGAATTGAGTGTTGCTTCACTTTCTAAATGCTGTCCTTTCCGAGAAAATCACTTTCCTTTGAAAGTGCCTTAAGCTACTTACAAGCATTCAATAGAAATTCACATGTGTTTCTCTGAAAAAGAAGCAGTCTGTTCCAACACTTCAATTCACTGTGCGAAGTGAATGGAGTGTTGCTTCACTTTCTAAATGCTGTCCTTTCAGAGACAATCACTTTCCTTTGAAAGTGCCTTAAGCTACTTACAAGCATTCACAAGAAACTCACATGCATTTTTCTGAAAGAGAAGCAGTCTGTTCCAACACTTCAATTCACTGTGCGTAGTAAATGGAGTGTTGCTTCACTTTCTAAATGCTGTCTTTTCAGAGAAAATCAGTTTCCTTTGAAAGTGCCTTAAGCTACTTACAAGCATTCACAAAAAACTCATATCTGTTTCTCTGAAAGAGAAGTAGTCTGTTCCAACACTTCAATTCACTGTGCGAAGTAATGGAGTGTTGTATCATTTTCTAAATGCTGTCCTTTCAGAGAAAATCACTTTCCTTTGAAAGTGCCTTAAGCTACTTACAAGCATTCCACAAAAATTCACATGCGTTTCTCTTAAAGAGAAGCAGTCTGTTCCAACACTTCAATTCACTGTGCTAACTGGAGTGTTGTTTCACTTTCTAAATGCTGTCCTTTCAGAGAAAATCACTTTCCTTTGAAAGTGCATTAAGCTACTTACACACATTCACAGGAAACTCAAATGCGTTTCTATGAATGAGAAGCTGTCTGTTCCAACACTTCAATTCACTGTGCGAAGTGAATGGAGTGTCGCTTCACTTTCTAAATGCTGTCCTTTCAGAGAAAATCACTTTCCTTTGCAAATGCCTTCAGCTACTTACAAGCATTTAACAGAAATTAACATGTGTTTCTATGAAAAAGAAGCAGTCTGTTCCAACACTTCAATTCACTGTGCGAAGTGAATGGAGAGTTGCTTCACTTTATAAACGCTGTCCTTTCAGAGAAAATCACTTTGCTTTGAAAGTGCCTTAAGCTACTTACACGCATTCACAAAAAACTCACATCCGTTTCTCTGAAAGAGAAGAAGTCTGTTCCAACACTTCAATTCATTGGGCGAAGTGAATGGAGTGTTGCTTCACTTTCTATATGCTCTCCTTTTAGAGAAAATCACTCTCTTTTGAAAATGCCTTAAGCTACATACAAGCATTCAGAAGAACTCACATGCATTTTTCTGAAAGAGAAGCAGTCTGTTCCAACACTTCAATTCACTGTGCGAAGTGAATGGAGTGTTGTTTCACTTTCTAAATGCTGTCCTTTCAGAGAAAATCACTCTCCTTTGAAAGTGCCTTAAGCTACTTACACACATTCACAGGAAACTCACATGCATTTTTCTGAAAGAGAAGCAGTTTGTTCCAACACTACAATTCACTGTGCGAAGTGAATGGAGTGTTCCTTCACTTTCTATATGCTCTCCTTTTAGAGAAAGTCACTCTTGTTTGAAACTGCCTTAAGCTACTTACAAGCATTCACAAGAAAGTCACATCTGTTTCTCTGAAAAAGAAGCAGTCTGTTCCAACACTTCAATTCACTGTGCGAAGTGAATGGAGTGTTGTTTCACTTTCTAAATGCTGTCCTTTCAGAAAAAAATCACTTTCCTTTGAAAGTGCCTTAAGCTACTTACAAGCATTCAAAAGAAATTCACATGCGTTTCACTGAAAGAGAAGCAGTCTGCTCCAACACTTCAATTCACTGTGCGAAGTGAATGGAGTGTTGTTTCACTTTCTAAATGCTGTCCTTTCAGAGAAAATCACTTTCCTTTGAAAGTGCCTTAAGCTACTTACACACATTCACAGGAAACTCAAATGCGTTTCTATGAAAGAGAAGCTGTCTGTTCCAACACTTCAATTCACTGTGCGAAGTGAATGGAGTGTTGCTTCACTTTCTAAATGCTGTCCTTTCAGAGAAAATCACTTTCCTATTAAAGTGCCTTAAGCTACTTACAAGCATTCAACAGAAATTCACATGCGTTTCACTGAAAGAGAAGCAGTCTGTTCCAACACTTCAATTCACTGTGCGAAGTGAATGGAGTGTTGCTTCACTTTCTAAATGCTCTCCTTTCAGAGAAAATCAGTTTCCTTTGAAAGTGCCTTAAGCTACTTACAAGCATTCAACAGAAATTCACATGCATTTCACTGAAAGAGAAGCAGTCTGTTCCAATACTTCAATTCACTGTGTGAAGTGAATGGAGTGTTGCTTCACTTTCTAAATGCTGTCCTTTCAGAGACAATCACTTTCCTTTGAAAGTGCCTTAAGCTACTTACAAGCATTCACAAGAAACACACATGCATTTTTCTGAAAGATTAGCAGTCTGTTCCAACACTTCAATTCACTGTGCGAAGTGAATGGAGTGTTGCTTCACTTTCTAAATGCTGTCCTTTCAGAGAAAATCACTTTCCTTTGAAAGTGCCTTAAGCTACTTACACACATTCACAGGAAACTCAAATGCGTTTCTATGAATGAGAAGCTGTCTGTTCCAACATTTCAATTCACTGTGCGAAGTGAATGGAGTGTCGCTTCACTTTCTAAATGCTGTCCTTTCAGAGAAAATCACTTTCCTTTGAAAGTGCCTTAGGCTACTTACAAGCATTCAACAGAAATTCACATGCGTTTCACTGAAAGAGAAGCAGTCTGTTCCAACACTTCAATTCCCTGTGCGAAGTGAATGGAGTGTTGTTTCACTTTCTAAATGCTGTCCTTTCAGAGAAAATCACTTTCCTTTGAAAGTGCCTTAAGCTACTTACCTACATTCACAGGAAACTCAAATGCGTTTCTATGAAAGAGAAGCTGTCTGTTCCAACACTTCAATTCACTGTGCGAAGTGAATGGAGTGTTGCTTCACTTTCTAAATGCTGTCCTTTCAGAGAAAATCACTTTCCTTTGAAAGTGCCTCAACCTACTTGCAAGCATTCACAAGAAACTCACATGCATTATTCTGAAAGAGAAGCAGTTTGTTCCAACACTTCAATTCACTGTGCGAAGTGAATGGAGTGTTGCTTCACTTTCTATATACTCTCCTTTTAGAGAAAATCACTCTCTTTTGAAACTGCCTTAAGCTACTTACAAGCATTCACAAGAAACTCACATCTGTTTCTCTGAAAGAGAAGCAGTCTGTTCCAACACTTCAATTCACTGTGCGAAGTGAATGGAATGTTGCTTCACTTTCTAAATGCTCTCCTTTTAGAGAAATTCACTCTCTTTTGAAACTGCCTTAAGCAACTTACAAGCATTCACAAGAAACTCACATGCAATTCTCTGAAAGAGAAGCAGTCTGTTCCAACACTTCAATTCACTGTGCGAAGAGAATAGAGTTTAACTTCACTTTCTCTATGCTGTCCTTTCAGAGAAAATCACTTTCCTTTGAAAGTGCCTTAAGCTACTTACACACATTCACAGGAAACTCAAATGCGTTTCTATGAAAGAGAAGCTGTCTGTTCCAACACTTCAATTCACTGTGCGAAGTGAATGGAGTGTTGCTTCACTTTCTAAATGCTGTCCTTTCAGAGAAAATCACTTTCCTTTGAAAGTGCCTTAAGCTACTTACAAGCATTCAACAGAAATTCACATGCATTTCACTGAAAGAGAAGTAGTCTGTTCCAACACTTCAATTCACTGTGCGAACTGAATGGAGTGTTGCTTCACTTTCTAAATGCTGTCCTTTCAGAGAAAATCACTTTCCTTTGAAAGTGCCTTAAGCTACTTACAAGCATTCAACAGAAATTCACATGCATTTCACTGAAAGAGAAGCAGTCTGTTCCAACACTTCAATTCACTGTGCGAAGTGAATGGAGTGTTGCTTCACTTTCTAAATGCTGTCCTTTCAGAGAAAATCACTCTCCTTTGAAAGTGCCTTAAGCTACTTACACACATTCACAGGAAACTCAAATGCGTTTCTATGAAAGAGAAGCTGTCTGTTCCAACACTTCAATTCACTGTGCGAAGTGAATGGAGTGTTGCTTCACTTTCTAAATGCTGTCCTTTCAGAGAAAATCACTTTCCTTTGAAAGTGCCTTAAGCTACTTACAAGCATTCCACAGAAACTCACATGCGTTTCTCTGAAAAAGAAGCAGTCTGTTCCAACACTTCAATTCACTGTGCGAAGTGAATGGAGTGTTGCTTCACTTTCTAAATGCTTTCCTTTCAGAGAAAATCACTTTCCTTTGAAAGTGCCTTAAGCTACTTACAAGCATTCCACAGAAACTCACATGCGTTTCTCTGAAAAAGAAGCAGTCTGTTCCAACACTTCAATTCACTGTGCGAAGTGAATGGAGTGTTGCTTCACTTTCTAAATGCTTTCCTTTCAGAGAAAATCACTTTCCTTTGAAAGTGCCTTAAGCTACTTACAAGCATTCAACAGAATTTAACATGCATTTCATTGAAAGAGAAGCAGTCTGTTCCAACACTTCAATTCACTGTGCGAAGTGAATGGAGTGTTGCTTCACTTCCTAAATCCTGTCCTTTCAGAGAAAATCACTTCCCTTTGAAAGTGCCTTAAGCTACTTACCCACATTCACAGGAAACTCAAATGCGTTTCTATGAAAGAGAAGCTGTCTGTTCCAACACTTCAATTCACTGTGCGAAGTGAATGGAGTGTTGCTTTACTTTCTAAATGCTGTCCTTTCAGAGAAAATCACTTTCCTTTGAAAGTACCTTAAGCTACTTACAAGCATTCACAAGAAACTCACATGCATTTTTCTGAAAGAGAAGCAGTCTGTTCCAACACTTCAATTTACTGTGCGTAGTGAATGGAGTGTTGCTTCACTTTCTAAATGCTGTCCTTTCAGAGAAAATCACTTCCCTTTGAAAGTGCCTTAAGCTACTTACCCACATTCACAGGAAACTCAAATGCGTTTCTATGAAAGAGAAGCTGTCTGTTCCAACACTTCAATTCACTGTGCGAAGTGAATGGAGTGTTGCTTCACTTTCTAAATGCTGTCCTTTCAGAGAAAATCACTTTCCTTTGAAAGTGCCTTAAGCTACTTACACACATTCACAGGAAACTCAAATGCGTTTCTATGAAAGAGAAGCTGTCTGTTCCAACACTTCAATTCACTGTGCGAAGTGAATGGAGTGTTGCTTCACTTTCTAAATGCTGTCCTTTCAGAGAAAATCACTTTCCTTTGAAAGTGCCTCAAGCTACTTGCAAGCATTCACAAGAAACTCACATGCATTTTTCTGAAAGAGAAGCAGTTTGTTCCAACACTTCAATTCACTGTGCAAAGTGAATGGAGTGTTGCTTCACTTTCTATATACTCTCCTTTTAGAGAAAATCACTCTCTTTTGAAACTGCCTTAAGCTACTTACAAGCATTCACAAGAAACTCACATGCAATTCTCTGAAAGAGAAGCAGTGTGTTCCAACACTTCAATTCACTGTGCGAAGAGAATGGAGTGTTACTTCACTTTCTAAATGCTGTCCTTTTAGCGAAAATCACTTTCCTTTGAAAGTGCCTTAAGCTACTTACAAGCATTCCACAGAAACTCACATGCGTTTCTCTGAAAAAGTAGCAGTCTGTTCGAACACTTCAATTCACTGTGCGAAGTGAATTGAGTGTTGCTTCACTTTCTAAATGCTGTCCTTTCCGAGAAAATCACTTTCCTTTGAAAGTGCCTTAAGCTACTTACAAGCATTCAATAGAAATTCACATGTGTTTCTCTGAAAAAGAAGCAGTCTGTTCCAACACTTCAATTCACTGTGCGAAGTGAATGGAGTGTTGCTTCACTTTCTAAATGCTGTCCTTTCAGAGACAATCACTTTCCTTTGAAAGTGCCTTAAGCTACTTACAAGCATTCACAAGAAACTCACATGCATTTTTCTGAAAGAGAAGCAGTCTGTTCCAACACTTCAATTCACTGTGCGTAGTAAATGGAGTGTTGCTTCACTTTCTAAATGCTGTCTTTTCAGAGAAAATCAGTTTCCTTTGAAAGTGCCTTAAGCTACTTACAAGCATTCACAAAAAACTCATATCTGTTTCTCTGAAAGAGAAGTAGTCTGTTCCAACACTTCAATTCACTGTGCGAAGTAATGGAGTGTTGTATCATTTTCTAAATGCTGTCCTTTCAGAGAAAATCACTTTCCTTTGAAAGTGCCTTAAACTACTTACAAGCATTCCACAAAAATTCACATGCGTTTCTCTTAAAGAGAAGCAGTCTGTTCCAACACTTCAATTCACTGTGCTAACTGGAGTGTTGTTTCACTTTCTAAATGCTGTCCTTTCAGAGAAAATCACTTTCCTTTGAAAGTGCATTAAGCTACTTACACACATTCACAGGAAACTCAAATGCGTTTCTATGAATGAGAAGCTGTCTGTTCCAACACTTCAATTCACTGTGCGAAGTGAATGGAGTGTCGCTTCACTTTCTAAATGCTGTCCTTTCAGAGAAAATCACTTTCCTTTGCAAATGCCTTCAGCTACTTACAAGCATTTAACAGAAATTAACATGTGTTTCTATGAAAAAGAAGCAGTCTGTTCCAACACTTCAATTCACTGTGCGAAGTGAATGGAGAGTTGCTTCACTTTATAAACGCTGTCCTTTCAGAGAAAATCACTTTGCTTTGAAAGTGCCTTAAGCTACTTACACGCATTCACAAAAAACTCACATCCGTTTCTCTGAAAGAGAAGAAGTCTGTTCCAACACTTCAATTCATTGGGCGAAGTGAATGGAGTGTTGCTTCACTTTCTATATGCTCTCCTTTTAGAGAAAATCACTCTCTTTTGAAAATGCCTTAAGCTACATACAAGCATTCAGAAGAACTCACATGCATTTTTCTGAAAGAGAAGCAGTCTGTTCCAACACTTCAATTCACTGTGCGAAGTGAATGGAGTGTTGTTTCACTTTCTAAATGCTGTCCTTTCAGAGAAAATCACTCTCCTTTGAAAGTGCCTTAAGCTACTTACACACATTCACAGGAAACTCACATGCATTTTTCTGAAAGAGAAGCAGTTTGTTCCAACACTACAATTCACTGTGCGAAGTGAATGGAGTGTTCCTTCACTTTCTATATGCTCTCCTTTTAGAGAAAGTCACTCTCGTTTGAAACTGCCTTAAGCTACTTACAAGCATTCACAAGAAAGTCACATCTGTTTCTCTGAAAAAGAAGCAGTCTGTTCCAACACTTCAATTCACTGTGCGAAGTGAATGGAGTGTTGTTTCACTTTCTAAATGCTGTCCTTTCAGAAAAAATCACTTTCCTTTGAAAGTGCCTTAAGCTACTTACAAGCATTCAAAAGAAATTCACATGCGTTTCACTGAAAGAGAAGCAGTCTGCTCCAACACTTCAATTCACTGTGCGAAGTGAATGGAGTGTTGTTTCACTTTCTAAATGCTGTCCTTTCAGAGAAAATCACTTTCCTTTGAAAGTGCCTTAAGCTACTTACACACATTCACAGGAAACTCAAATGCGTTTCTATGAAAGAGAAGCTGTCTGTTCCAACACTTCAATTCACTGTGCGAAGTGAATGGAGTGTTGCTTCACTTTCTAAATGCTGTCCTTTCAGAGAAAATCACTTTCCTATTAAAGTGCGTTAAGCTACTTACAAGCATTCAACAGAAATTCACATGCGTTTCACTGAAAGAGAAGCAGTCTGTTCCAACACTTCAATTCACTGTGCGAAGTGAATGGAGTGTTGCTTCACTTTCTAAATGCTGTCCTTTCAGAGAAAATCACTTTCCTTTGAAAGTGCCTTAAGCTACTTACAAGCATTCAACAGAAATTCACATGCATTTCACTGAAAGAGAAGCAGTCTGTTCCAACACTTCAATTCACTGTGCGAAGTGAATGGAGTGTTGCTTCACTTTCTAAATGCTGTCCTTTCAGAGAAAATCACTTTCCTTTGAAAGTGCCTTAAGCTACTTACAAGCATTCCACAGAAACTCACATGCGTTTCTCTGAAAAAGAAGCAGTCTGTTCCAACACTTCAATTCACTGTGCGAAGTGAATGGAGTGTTGCTTCACTTTCTAAATGCTGTCCTTTCAGAGACAATCACTTTCCTTTGAAAGTGCCTTAAGCTACTTACAAGCATTCACAAGAAACTCACATGCATTTTTCTGAAGGATTAGCAGTCTGTTCCAACACTTCAATTCACTGCTCGAAGTGAATGGAGTGTTGCTTCACTTTCTAAATGCTGTCCTTTCAGAGAAAATCACTTTCCTTTGAAAGTGCCTTAAGCTACTTACAATCATTCAATAGAAATTCACATGTGTTTCTCTGAAAATGAAGCAGTCTGTTCCAACACTTCAATTCACTGTACCAAGTGAATGGAGTGTTGCTTCACTTTCTAAATGCTGTCCTTTCAGAGAAAATCACTTTCCTTTGAAAGTGCCTTAAGCTACTTACAAGCATTCCACAGAAATTCACATGCGTTTCTCTGAAAGAGAAGCAGTCTGCTCCAACACTTCAATTCACTGTGCGAAGTGAATGGAGTGTTGTTTCACTTTCTAAATGCTGTCCTTTCAGAGAAAATCACTCTCCTTTGAAAGTGCCTTAAGCTACTTACACACATTCACAGGAAACTCACATGCATTTTTCTGAAAGAGAAGCAGTTTGTTCCAACACTACAATTCACTGTGCGAAGTGAATGGAGTGTTCCTTCACTTTCTATATGCTCTCCTTTTAGAGAAAGTCACTCTCGTTTGAAACTGCCTTAAGCTACTTACAAGCATTCACAAGAAAGTCACATCTGTTTCTCTGAAAAAGAAGCAGTCTGTTCCAACACTTCATTTCACTGTGTGAAGTGAATGGAGTGTTGCTTCACTTTCTAAATGCTGTCCTTTCAGAGAAAATCACTTTCCTTTGAAAGTGCCTTAAGCTACTTACAAGCATTCACAAGAAACACACATGCATTTTTCTGAAAGAGAAGCAGTTTGTTCCAACACTACAGTTCACTGTGCGAAGTGAATGGAGTGTTGCTTCACTTTCTATATGCTCTCCTTTTAGAGAAAATCACTCTCTTTTGAAACTGCCTTAAGCTACTTACAAGCATTCACAAGAAAGTCACATCTGTTTCTCTGAAAAAGAAGCAGTCTGTTCCAACACTTCAATTCACTGTGCGAAGTGAATGGAATGTTGCTTCACTTTCTAAATGCTCTCCTTTTAGAGAAATTCACTCTCTTTTGAAACTGCCTTAAGCAACTTACAAGCATTCACAAGAAACTGACATGCAATTCTCTGAAAGAGAAGCAGTCTGTTCCAACACTTCAATTCACTGTGCGAAGTGAATGGAGAGTTGCTTCACTTTATAAATGCTGTCCTTTCAGAGAAAATCACTTTCCTTTGAAAGTGCCTTAAGCTACTTACAAGCATTCACAAAAAACTCACATCCGTTTCTCTGAAAGAGAAGCTGTCTGTTCCAACACTTCAATTCACTGTGCGAAGTGAATGGAGTGTTGCTTCACTTTCTAAATGCTGTCCTTTCAGAGAAAATCACTTTCCTTTGAAAGTGCCTTAAGCTACTTACAAGCATTCCACAGAAATTCACATGCGTTTCTCTGAAAAAGAAGCAGTCTGTTCCAACACTTCAATTCACTGTGCGAAGTGAATGGAGTGTTGCTTCACTTTCTAAATGCTGTCCTTTCAGAGAAAATCACTTTCCTTTGAAAGTGCCTTAAGCCTCTTACAAGCATTCAACAGAAGTTCACATGCATTTCACTGAAAGAGAAGCAGTCTGTTCCAACACTTCAATTCACTGTGCTTAGTGAAGGGAGTGTTGCTTCATTTTCTAAATGCTGTCCTTTCAGAGAAAATCACTTTCCTTTGAAAGTGCCTTAAGCTACATACAAGCATTCAATAGAAATTCACATGTCTTTCTCTGAAAAAGAAGCAGTCTGTTCCAACACTTCAATTCACTGTGCGAAGTGAATGGAGTGTTGCTTCACTTTCTAAATGCTGTCCTTTCAGAGAAAATCACTTTCCTTTGAAAGTGCCTTAAGCTACTTACAAGCATTCACAAGAAACTCACATGCATTTTTCTGAAAGATAAGCAGTCTGTTCCAACACTTCAATTCACTGTGCGTAGTGAATGGAGTGTTGCTTCACTTTCTAAATGCTGTCCTTTCAGAGAAAATCACTTTCCTTTGAAAGTGCCTTAAGCTACTTACAAGCATTCACAAAAAACTCATATCTGTTTCTCTGAAAGAGAAGCAGTCTGTTCCAACACTTCAATTCACTGTGCGAAGTGAATGGAGTGTTGTTTCATTTTCTAAATGCTGTCCTTTCAGAGAAAATCACTTTCCTTTGAAAGTGCCTTAAGCTACTTACAAGCATTCCACAGAAATTCACATGCGTTTCTCTGAAAGAGAAGCAGACTGTTCCAACACTTCAATTCACTGTGCTAACTGAATGGAGTGTTGTTTCACTTTCTAAATGCTGTCCTTTCAGAGAAAATCACTTTCCTTTGAAAGTGCCTTAAGCTACTTACACACATTCACAGGAAACTCAAATGCGTTTATATGAAAGAGAAGCTGTCTGTTCCAACACTTCAATTCACTGTGCGAAGTGAATGCAGTGCTGCTTCACTTTCTAAATGCTGTCCTTTAGAGAAAATCACTTTCCTATTAAAGTGCCTTAAGCTACTTACAAGCATTCAACAGAAATTCACATGCTTTTCTCTGAAAGAGAAGCAGTCTGTTCCAACACTTCAATTCACTGTGCGAAGTGAATGGAGTGTTGCTTCACTTTCTAAATGCTGTCCTTTCAGAGAAAATCACTTTCCTTTGAAAGTGCCTTAAGCTACTTGCAAGCATTCAACAGAAATTCACATGCATTTCACTGAAAGAGAAGCAGTCTGTTCCAACACTTCAATTCACTGTGCGAAGTGAATGGAGTGTTGCTTCACTTTCTAAATGCTGTCCTTTCAGAGAAAATCACTTTCCTTTGAAAGTGCCTTAAGCTACTTACAAGCATTCACAAGAAACTCACATGCATTTTTCTGAAAGAGAAGCAGTTTGTTCCAACACTACAATTCACTGTGCGAAGTGAATGGAGTGTTGCTTCACTTTCTAAATGCTGTCCTTTCAGAGAAAATCACTTTCCTTTGAAAGTGCCTTAAGCTACTTACACACATTCACAGGAAACTCAAATGCGTTTCTATGAAAGAGAAGCTGTCTGTTCCAACACTTCAATTCACTGTGCGAAGTGAATGGAGTGTTGCTTCACTTTCTAAATGCTGTCCTTTCAGAGAAAATCACTTTCCTATTAAAGTGCGTTAAGCTACTTACAAGCATTCAACAGAAATTCACATGCGTTTCACTGAAAGAGAAGCAGTCTGTTCCAACACTTCAATTCACTGTGCGAAGTGAATGGAGTGTTGCTTCACTTTCTAAATGCTGTCCTTTCAGAGAAAATCACTTTCCTTTGAAAGTGCCTTAAGCTACTTACAAGCATTCAACAGAAATTCACATGCATTTCACTGAAAGAGAAGCAGTCTGTTCCAACACTTCAATTCACTGTGCGAAGTGAATGGAGTGTTGCTTCACTTTCTAAATGCTGTCCTTTCAGAGAAAATCACTTTCCTTTGAAAGTGCCTTAAGCTACTTACAAGCATTCCACAGAAACTCACATGCGTTTCTCTGAAAAAGAAGCAGTCTGTTCCAACACTTCAATTCACTGTGCGAAGTGAATGGAGTGTTGCTTCACTTTCTAAATGCTGTCCTTTCAGAGACAATCACTTTCCTTTGAAAGTGCCTTAAGCTACTTACAAGCATTCACAAGAAACTCACATGCATTTTTCTGAAGGATTAGCAGTCTGTTCCAACACTTCAATTCACTGCTCGAAGTGAATGGAGTGTTGCTTCACTTTCTAAATGCTGTCCTTTCAGAGAAAATCACTTTCCTTTGAAAGTGCCTTAAGCTACTTACAATCATTCAATAGAAATTCACATGTGTTTCTCTGAAAATGAAGCAGTCTGTTCCAACACTTCAATTCACTGTACCAAGTGAATGGAGTGTTGCTTCACTTTCTAAATGCTGTCCTTTCAGAGAAAATCACTTTCCTTTGAAAGTGCCTTAAGCTACTTACAAGCATTCCACAGAAATTCACATGCGTTTCTCTGAAAGAGAAGCAGTCTGCTCCAACACTTCAATTCACTGTGCGAAGTGAATGGAGTGTTGTTTCACTTTCTAAATGCTGTCCTTTCAGAGAAAATCACTCTCCTTTGAAAGTGCCTTAAGCTACTTACACACATTCACAGGAAACTCACATGCATTTTTCTGAAAGAGAAGCAGTTTGTTCCAACACTACAATTCACTGTGCGAAGTGAATGGAGTGTTCCTTCACTTTCTATATGCTCTCCTTTTAGAGAAAGTCACTCTCGTTTGAAACTGCCTTAAGCTACTTACAAGCATTCACAAGAAAGTCACATCTGTTTCTCTGAAAAAGAAGCAGTCTGTTCCAACACTTCATTTCACTGTGTGAAGTGAATGGAGTGTTGCTTCACTTTCTAAATGCTGTCCTTTCAGAGAAAATCACTTTCCTTTGAAAGTGCCTTAAGCTACTTACAAGCATTCACAAGAAACACACATGCATTTTTCTGAAAGAGAAGCAGTTTGTTCCAACACTACAGTTCACTGTGCGAAGTGAATGGAGTGTTGCTTCACTTTCTATATGCTCTCCTTTTAGAGAAAATCACTCTCTTTTGAAACTGCCTTAAGCTACTTACAAGCATTCACAAGAAAGTCACATCTGTTTCTCTGAAAAAGAAGCAGTCTGTTCCAACACTTCAATTCACTGTGCGAAGTGAATGGAATGTTGCTTCACTTTCTAAATGCTCTCCTTTTAGAGAAATTCACTCTCTTTTGAAACTGCCTTAAGCAACTTACAAGCATTCACAAGAAACTGACATGCAATTCTCTGAAAGAGAAGCAGTCTGTTCCAACACTTCAATTCACTGTGCGAAGTGAATGGAGAGTTGCTTCACTTTATAAATGCTGTCCTTTCAGAGAAAATCACTTTCCTTTGAAAGTGCCTTAAGCTACTTACAAGCATTCACAAAAAACTCACATCCGTTTCTCTGAAAGAGAAGCTGTCTGTTCCAACACTTCAATTCACTGTGCGAAGTGAATGGAGTGTTGCTTCACTTTCTAAATGCTGTCCTTTCAGAGAAAATCACTTTCCTTTGAAAGTGCCTTAAGCTACTTACAAGCATTCCACAGAAATTCACATGCGTTTCTCTGAAAAAGAAGCAGTCTGTTCCAACACTTCAATTCACTGTGCGAAGTGAATGGAGTGTTGCTTCACTTTCTAAATGCTGTCCTTTCAGAGAAAATCACTTTCCTTTGAAAGTGCCTTAAGCCTCTTACAAGCATTCAACAGAAGTTCACATGCATTTCACTGAAAGAGAAGCAGTCTGTTCCAACACTTCAATTCACTGTGCTTAGTGAAGGGAGTGTTGCTTCATTTTCTAAATGCTGTCCTTTCAGAGAAAATCACTTTCCTTTGAAAGTGCCTTAAGCTACATACAAGCATTCAATAGAAATTCACATGTCTTTCTCTGAAAAAGAAGCAGTCTGTTCCAACACTTCAATTCACTGTGCGAAGTGAATGGAGTGTTGCTTCACTTTCTAAATGCTGTCCTTTCAGAGAAAATCACTTTCCTTTGAAAGTGCCTTAAGCTACTTACAAGCATTCACAAGAAACTCACATGCATTTTTCTGAAAGATAAGCAGTCTGTTACAACACTTCAATTCACTGTGCGTAGTGAATGGAGTGTTGCTTCACTTTCTAAATGCTGTCCTTTCAGAGAAAATCACTTTCCTTTGAAAGTGCCTTAAGCTACTTACAAGCATTCACAAAAAACTCATATCTGTTTCTCTGAAAGAGAAGCAGTCTGTTCCAACACTTCAATTCACTGTGCGAAGTGAATGGAGTGTTGTTTCATTTTCTAAATGCTGTCCTTTCAGAGAAAATCACTTTCCTTTGAAAGTGCCTTAAGCTACTTACAAGCATTCCACAGAAATTCACATGCGTTTCTCTGAAAGAGAAGCAGACTGTTCCAACACTTCAATTCACTGTGCTAACTGAATGGAGTGTTGTTTCACTTTCTAAATGCTGTCCTTTCAGAGAAAATCACTTTCCTTTGAAAGTGCCTTAAGCTACTTACACACATTCACAGGAAACTCAAATGCGTTTATATGAAAGAGAAGCTGTCTGTTCCAACACTTCAATTCACTGTGCGAAGTGAATGCAGTGCTGCTTCACTTTCTAAATGCTGTCCTTTAGAGAAAATCACTTTCCTATTAAAGTGCCTTAAGCTACTTACAAGCATTCAACAGAAATTCACATGCTTTTCTCTGAAAGAGAAGCAGTCTGTTCCAACACTTCAATTCACTGTGCGAAGTGAATGGAGTGTTGCTTCACTTTCTAAATGCTGTCCTTTCAGAGAAAATCACTTTCCTTTGAAAGTGCCTTAAGCTACTTGCAAGCATTCAACAGAAATTCACATGCATTTCACTGAAAGAGAAGCAGTCTGTTCCAACACTTCAATTCACTGTGCGAAGTGAATGGAGTGTTGCTTCACTTTCTAAATGCTGTCCTTTCAGAGAAAATCACTTTCCTTTGAAAGTGCCTTAAGCTACTTACAAGCATTCACAAGAAACTCACATGCATTTTTCTGAAAGAGAAGCAGTTTGTTCCAACACTACAATTCACTGTGCGAAGTGAATGGAGTGTTGCTTCACTTTCTAAATGCTGTCCTTTCAGAGAAAATCACTTTCCTTTGAAAGTGCCTTAAGCTACTTACCCACATTCACAGGAAACTCAAATGCGTTTCTATGAAAGAGAAGCTGTCTGTTCCAACACTTCAATTCACTGTGCGAAGTGAATGGAGTGTTGCTTCACTTTCTAAATGCTGTCCTTTCAGAGAAAATCACTTTCCTTTGAAAGTACCTTAAGCTACTTACAAGCATTCACAAGAAACTCACATGCATTTTTCTGAAAGAGAAGCAGTCTGTTCCAACACTTCAATTTACTGTGCGTAGTGAATGGAGTGTTGCTTCACTTTCTAAATGCTGTCCTTTCAGAGAAAATCACTTCCCTTTGAAAGTGCCTTAAGCTACTTACCCACATTCACAGGAAACTCAAATGCGTTTCTATGAAAGAGAAGCTGTCTGTTCCAACACTTCAATTCACTGTGCGAAGTGAATGGAGTGTTGCTTCACTTTCTAAATGCTGTCCTTTCAGAGAAAATCACTTTCCTTTGAAAGTGCCTTAAGCTACTTACACACATTCACAGGAAAATCAAATGCGTTTCTATGAAAGAGAAGCTGTCTGTTCCAACACTTCAATTCACTGTGCGAAGTGAATGGAGTGTTGCTTCACTTTCTAAATGCTGTCCTTTCAGAGAAAATCACTTTCCTTTGAAAGTGCCTCAAGCTACTTGCAAGCATTCACAAGAAACTCACATGCATTTTTCTGAAAGAGAAGCAGTTTGTTCCAACACTTCAATTCATTGTGCGAAGTGAATGGAGTGTTGCTTCACTTTCTATATACTCTCCTTTTAGAGAAAATCACTCTCTTTTGAAACTGCCTTAAGCAACTTACAAGCATTCACAAGAAACTCACATGCAATTCTCTGAAAGAGAAGCAGTCTGTCCCAACACTTCAATTCACTGTGCGAAGAGAATGGAGTGTTACTTCACTTTCTAAATGCTGTCCTTTTAGAGAAAATCACTTTCCTTTGAAAGTGCCTTAAGCTACTTACAAGCATTCCACAGAAACTCACATGGGTTTCTCTGAAAAAGAAGCAGTCTGTTCCAACACTTCAATTCACTGTGCGAAGTGAATTGAGTGTTGCTTCACTTTCTAAATGCTGTCCTTTCCGAGAAAATCACTTTCCCTTGAAAGTGCCTTAAGCTACTTACAAGCATTTAATAGAAATTCACATGTGTTTCTCTGAAAAAGAAGCAGTCTGTTCCAACACTTCAATTCACTGTGCGAAGTGAATGGAGTGTTGCTTCACTTTCTAAATGCTGTCCTTTCAGAGAAAATCACTTTCCTTTGAAAGTGCCTTAAGCTACTTACAAGCATTCACAAGAAACTCACATGCATTTTTCTGAAAGAGAAGCAGTCTGTTCCAACACTTCAATTCACTGTGCGTAGTAAATGGAGTGTTGCTTCACTTTCTAAATGCTGTCTTTTCAGAGAAAATCAGTTTCCTTTGAAAGTGCCTTAAGCTACTTACAAGCATTCACAAAAAACTCATATCTGTTTCTCTGAAAGAGAAGTAGTCTGTTCCAACAATTCAATTCACTGTGCGAAGTGAATGGAGTGTTGTTTCATTTTCTAAATGCTGTCCTTTCAGAGAAAATCACTTTCCTTTGAAAGTGCCTTAAGCTACTTACAAGCATTCCACAGAAATTCACATGCGTTTCTCTGAAAGAGAAGCAGTCTGTTCCAACACTTCAATTCACTGTGCTAACTGAATGGAGTGTTGTTTCACTTTCTAAATGCTGTCCTTTCAGAGAAAATCACTTTCCTTTGAAAGTGCCTTAAGCTACTTACACACATTCACAGGAAACTCAAATGCGTTTCTATGAAAGAGAAGCTGTCTGTTCCAACACTTCAATTCACTGTGCGAAGTGAATGCAGTGCTGCTTCACTTTCTAAATGCTGTCCTTTAGAGAAAATCACTTTCCTATTAAAGTGCCTTAAGCTACTTACAAGCATTCAACAGAAATTCACATGCTTTTCTCTGAAAGAGAAGCAGTCTGTTCCAACACTTCAATTCACTGTGCGAAGTGAATGGAGTGTTGCTTCACTTTCTAAATGCTGTCCTTTCAGAGAAAATCACTTTCCTTTGAAAGTGCCTTAAGCTACTTGCAAGCATTCAACAGAAATTCACATGCATTTCACTGAAAGAGAAGCAGTCTGTTCCAACACTTCAATTCACTGTGCGAAGTGAATGGAGTGTTGCTTCACTTTCTAAATGCTGTCCTTTCAGAGAAAATCACTTTCCTTTGAAAGTGCCTTAAGCTACTTACAAGCATTCACAAGAAACTCACATGCATTTTTCTGAAAGAGAAGCAGTTTGTTCCAACACTACAATTCACTGTGCGAAGTGAATGGAGTGTTGCTTCACTTTCTAAATGCTGTCCTTTCAGAGAAAATCACTTTCCTTTGAAAGTGCCTTAAGCTACTTACCCACATTCACAGGAAACTCAAATGCGTTTCTATGAAAGAGAAGCTGTCTGTTCCAACACTTCAATTCACTGTGCGAAGTGAATGGAGTGTTGCTTCACTTTCTAAATGCTGTCCTTTCAGAGAAAATCACTTTCCTTTGAAAGTACCTTAAGCTACTTACAAGCATTCACAAGAAACTCACATGCATTTTTCTGAAAGAGAAGCAGTCTGTTCCAACACTTCAATTTACTGTGCGTAGTGAATGGAGTGTTGCTTCACTTTCTAAATGCTGTCCTTTCAGAGAAAATCACTTCCCTTTGAAAGTGCCTTAAGCTACTTACCCACATTCACAGGAAACTCAAATGCGTTTCTATGAAAGAGAAGCTGTCTGTTCCAACACTTCAATTCACTGTGCGAAGTGAATGGAGTGTTGCTTCACTTTCTAAATGCTGTCCTTTCAGAGAAAATCACTTTCCTTTGAAAGTGCCTTAAGCTACTTACACACATTCACAGGAAAATCAAATGCGTTTCTATGAAAGAGAAGCTGTCTGTTCCAACACTTCAATTCACTGTGCGAAGTGAATGGAGTGTTGCTTCCCTTTCTAAATGCTGTCCTTTCAGAGAAAATCACTTTCCTTTGAAAGTGCCTCAAGCTACTTGCAAGCATTCACAAGAAACTCACATGCATTTTTCTGAAAGAGAAGCAGTTTGTTCCAACACTTCAATTCACTGTGCGAAGTGAATGGAGTGTTGCTTCACTTTCTATATACTCTCCTTTTAGAGAAAATCACTCTCTTTTGAAACTGCCTTAAGCAACTTACAAGCATTCACAAGAAACTCACATGCAATTCTCTGAAAGAGAAGCAGTCTGTCCCAACACTTCAATTCACTGTGCGAAGAGAATGGAGTGTTACTTCACTTTCTAAATGCTGTCCTTTTAGAGAAAATCACTTTCCTTTGAAAGTGCCTTAAGCTACTTACAAGCATTCCACAGAAACTCACATGGGTTTCTCTGAAAAAGAAGCAGTCTGTTCCAACACTTCAATTCACTGTGCGAAGTGAATTGAGTGTTGCTTCACTTTCTAAATGCTGTCCTTTCCGAGAAAATCACTTTCGCTTGAAAGTGCCTTAAGCTACTTACAAGCATTTAATAGAAATTCACATGTGTTTCTCTGAAAAAGAAGCAGTCTGTTCCAACACTTCAATTCACTGTGCGAAGTGAATGGAGTGTTGCTTCACTTTCTAAATGCTGTCCTTTCAGAGAAAATCACTTTCCTTTGAAAGTGCCTTAAGCTACTTACAGGCATTCACAAGAAACTCACATGCATTTTTCTGAAAGAGAAGCAGTCTGTTCCAACACTTCAATTCACTGTGCGTAGTAAATGGAGTGTTGCTTCACTTTCTAAATGCTGTCTTTTCAGAGAAAATCAGTTTCCTTTGAAAGTGCCTTAAGCTACTTACAAGCATTCACAAAAAACTCATATCTGTTTCTCTGAAAGAGAAGTAGTCTGTTCCAACACTTCAATTCACTGTGCGAAGTGAATGGAGTGTTGTTTCATTTTCTAAATGCTGTCCTTTCAGAGAAAATCACTTTCCTTTGAAAGTGCCTTAAGCTACTTACACACATTCACAGGAAACTCAAATGCGTTTCTATGAATGAGAAGCTGTCTGTTCCAACACTTCAATTCACTGTGCGAAGTGAATGGAGTGTCGCTTCACTTTCTAAATGCTGTCCTTTCAGAGAAAATCACTTTCCTTTGAAAGTGCCTCAGGCTACTTTCAAGCATTCAACAGAAATTCACATGCGTTTCACTGAAAGAGAAGCAGTCTGTTCCAACACTTCAATTCACTGTGCGAAGTGAAAGGAGTGTTGCTTTACTTTCTAAATACTGTCCTTTCAGAGAAAATCACTTTCCTTTGAAAGTGCCTTAAGCTACTTACACACATTCACAGGAAACTCAAATGCGTTTCTATGAAAGAGAAGCTGTCTGTTCCAACACTTCAATTCACCGTGCGAAGTGAATGGAGTGTTGCTTCACTTTCTAAATGCTGTCCTTTCAGAGAAAATCACTTTCCTTTGCAAATGCCTTCAGCTACTTACAAGCATTTAACAGAAATTAACATGTGTTTCTATGAAAAAGAAGCAGTCTGTTCCAACACTTCAATTCACTGTGCGAAGTGAATGGAGAGTTGCTTCACTTTATAAACGCTGTCCTTTCAGTGAAAATCACTTTGCTTTGAAAGTGCCTTAAGCTACTTACACGCATTCACAAAAAACTCACATCCGTTTCTCTGAAAGAGAAGAAGTCTGTTCCAACACTTCAATTCATTGGGCGAAGTGAATGGAGTGTTGCTTCACTTTCTATATGCTCTCCTTTAAGAGAAAATCACTCTCTTTTGAAAATGCCTTGAGCTACATACAAGCATTCAGAAGAACTCACATGCATTTTTCTGAAAGAGAAGCAGTCTGTTCCAACACTTCAATTCACTGTGCGAAGTGAATGGAGTGTTGTTTCACTTTCTAAATGCTGTCCTTTCAGAGAAAATCACTCTCCTTTGAAAGTGCCTTAAGCTACTTACACACATTCACAGGAAACTCAAATGCGTTTCTATGAAAGAGAAGCTGTCTGTTCCAACACTTCAATTCACTGTGCGAAGTGAATGGAGTGTTGCTTCACTTTCTAAATGCTGTCCTTTCAGAGAAAATCACTTTCCTTTGAAAGTGCCTTAAGCTACTTACAAGCATTCAACAGAAATTCACATGCGTTTCACTGAAAGAGAAGCAGTCTGTTCCAACACTTCAATTCACTGTGTGAAGTGGAAGTGAATGGAGTGTTGTTTCACTTTCTAAATCCTGTCCTTTCAGAGAAAATCACTTTCCTTTGAAAGTGCCTTAAGCTACTTACACACATTCACAGGAAACTCAAATGCGTTTCTATGAAAGAGAAGCTGTCTGTTCCAACACTTCAATTCACTGTGCGAAGTGAATGGAGTGCTGCTTCACTTTCTAAATGCTGTCCTTTAGAGAAAATCACTTTCCTATTAAAGTGCCTTAAGCTACTTACAAGCATTCAACAGAAATTCACATGCTTTTCTCTGAAAGAGAAGCAGTCTGTTCCAACACTTCAATTCACTGTGCGAAGTGAATGGAGTGTTGCTTCACTTTCTAAATGCTGTCCTTTCAGAGAAAATCACTTTCCTTTGAAAGTGCCTTAAGCTACTTGCAAGCATTCAACAGAAATTCACATGCATTTCACTGAAAGAGAAGCAGTCTGTTCCAACACTTCAATTCACTGTGCGAAGTGAATGGAGTGTTGCTTCACTTTCTAAATGCTGTCCTTTCAGAGAAAATCACTTTCCTTTGAAAGTGCCTTAAGCTACTTACAAGCATTCACAAGAAACTCACATGCATTTTTCTGAAAGAGAAGCAGTTTGTTCCAACACCACAATTCACTGTGCGAAGTGAATGGAGTGTTGCTTCACTTTCTATATGCTCTCATTTTAGAGAAAATCACTCTCTTTTGAAACTGCCTTAAGCTACTTACAAGCATTCACAAGAAAGTCACATCTGTTTCTCTGAAAAAGAAGCAGTCTGTTCCAACACTTCAATTCACTGTGCGAAGTGAATGGAGTGTTGCTTCACTTTCTAAATGCTGTCCTTTCAGAGAAAATCACTTTCCTTTGAAAGTGCCTTAAGCTACTTACAAGCATTCAACAGAAATTCACATGCGTTTCACTGAAAGAGAAGCAGTCTGTTCCAACACTTCAATTCACTGTGCGAAGTGAATGGAGTGTTGTTTCACTTTCTAAATGCTGTCCTTTCAGAGAAAATCACTTTCCTTTGAAAGTGCCTTAAGCTACTTACAAGCATTCACAAGAAAGTCACATCTGTTTCTCTGAAAAAGAAGCAGTCTGTTCCAACACTTCAATTCACTGTGCGAAGTGAATGGAGTGTTGCTTCACTTTCTAAATGCTGTCCTTTCAGAGAAAATCACTTTCCTTTGAAAGTGCCTTAAGCTACTTACAAGCATTCAACAGAAATTCACATGCGTTTCACTGAAAGAGAAGCAGTCTGTTCCAACACTTCAATTCACTGTGCGAAGTGAATGGAGTGTTGTTTCACTTTCTAAATGCTGTCCTTTCAGAGAAAATCACTTTCCTTTGAAAGTGCCTTAAGCTACTTACACACATTCACAGGAAACACAAATGCGTTTCTATGAAAGAGAAGCTGTCTGTTCCAACACTTCAATTCACTGTGCGAAGTGAATGGAGTGTTGCTTCACTTTCTAAATGCTCTCCTTTCAGAGAAAATCACTTTCCTATTAAAGTGCCTTAAGCTACTTACAAGCATTCAACAGAAATTCACATGCGTTTCACTGAAAGAGAAGCAGTCTGTTCCAACACTTCAATTCACTGTGCGAAGTGAATGGAGTGTTGCTTCACTTTCTAAATGCTGTCCTTTCAGAGAAAATCACTTTCCTTTGAAAGTGCCTTAAGCTACTTACAAGCATTCAACAGAAATTCACATGCATTTCACTGAAAGAGAAGCAGTCTGTTCCAACACTTCAATTCACTGTGCGAAGTGAATGGAGTGTTGCTTCACTTTCTAAATGCTGTCCTTTCAGAGAAAATCACTTTCCTTTGAAAGTGCCTTAAGCTACTTACAAGCATTCCACAGAAACTCACATGCGTTTCTCTGAAAAAGAAGCAGTCTGTTCCAACACTTCAATTCACTGTGCGAAGTGAATGGAGTGTTGCTTCACTTTCCAAATGCTGTCCTTTCAGAGACAATCACTTTCCTTTGAAAGTGCCTTAAGCTACTTACAAGCATTCACAAGAAACTCACATGCATTTTTCTGAAGGATTAGCAGTCTGTTCCAACACTTCAATTCACTGTGCGAAGTGAATGGAGTGTTGCTTCACTTTCTAAATGCTGTCCTTTCAGAGAAAATCACTTTCCTTTGAAAGTGCCTTAAGCTACTTACAATCATTCAATAGAAATTCACATGTGTTTCTCTGAAAATGAAGCAGTCTGTTCCAACACTTCAATTCACTGTGCCAAGTGAATGGAGTGTTGCTTCACTTTCTAAATGCTGTCCTTTCAGAGAAAATCACTTTCCTTTGAAAGTGCCTTAAGCTACTTACCTACATTCACAGGAAACTCAAATGCGTTTCTATGAAAGAGAAGCTGTCTGTTCCAACACTTCAATTCACTGTGCGAAGTGAATGGAGTGTTGCTTCACTTTCTAAATGCTGTCCTTTCAAAGAAAATCACTTTCCTTTGAAAGTGCCTCAAGCTACTTGCAAGCATTCACAAGAAACTCACATGCATTATTCTGAAAGAGAAGCAGTTTGTTCCAACACTTCAATTCACTGTGCGAAGTGAATGGAGTGTTGCTTCACTTTCTATATACTCTCCTTTTAGAGAAAATCACTCTCTTTTGAAACTGCCTTAAGCTACTTACAAGCATTCACAAGAAACTCACATCTGTTTCTCTGAAAGAGAAGCAGTCTGTTCCAACACTTCAATTCACTGTGCGAAGTGAATGGAATGTTGCTTCACTTTCTAAATGCTCTCCTTTTAGAGAAATTCACTCTCTTTTGAAACTGCCTTAAGCAACTTACAAGCATTCACAAGAAACTCACATGCAATTCTCTGAAAGAGAAGCAGTCTGTTCCAACACTTCAATTCACTGTGCGAAGAGAATAGAGTTTAACTTCACTTTCTCTATGCTGTCCTTTCAGAGAAAATCACTTTCCTTTGAAAGTGCCTTAAGCTACTTACACATATTCACAGGAAACTCAAATGCGTTTCTATGAAAGAGAAGCTGTCTGTTCCAACACTTCAATTCACTGTGCGAAGTGAATGGAGTGTTGCTTCACTTTCTAAATGCTGTCCTTTCAGAGAAAATCACTTTCCTTTGAAAGTGCCTTAAGCTACTTACAAGCATTCAACAGAAATTCACATGCATTTCACTGAAAGAGAAGTAGTCTGTTCCAACACTTCAATTCACTGTGCGAACTGAATGGAGTGTTGCTTCACTTTCTAAATGCTGTCCTTTCAGAGAAAATCACTTTCCTTTGAAAGTGCCTTAAGCTACTTACAAGCATTCAACAGAAATTCACATGCATTTCACTGAAAGAGAAGCAGTCTGTTCCAACACTTCAATTCACTGTGCGAAGTGAATGGAGTGTTGCTTCACTTTCTAAATGCTGTCCTTTCAGAGAAAATCACTCTCCTTTGAAAGTGCCTTAAGCTACTTACACACATTCACAGGAAACTCAAATGCGTTTCTATGAAAGAGAAGCTGTCTGTTCCAACACTTCAATTCACTGTGCGAAGTGAATGGAGTGTTGCTTCACTTTCTAAATGCTGTCCTTTCAGAGAAAATCACTTTCCTTTGAAAGTGCCTTAAGCTACTTACAAGCATTCCACAGAAACTCACATGCGTTTCTCTGAAAAAGAAGCAGTCTGTTCCAACACTTCAATTCACTGTGCGAAGTGAATGGAGTGTTGCTTCACTTTCTAAATGCTTTCCTTTCAGAGAAAATCACTTTCCTTTGAAAGTGCCTTAAGCTACTTACAAGCATTCCACAGAAACTCACATGCGTTTCTCTGAAAAAGAAGCAGTCTGTTCCAACACTTCAATTCACTGTGCGAAGTGAATGGAGTGTTGCTTCACTTTCTAAATGCTTTCCTTTCAGAGAAAATCACTTTCCTTTGAAAGTGCCTTAAGCTACTTACAAGCATTCAACAGAATTTAACATGCATTTCATTGAAAGAGAAGCAGTCTGTTCCAACACTTCAATTCACTGTGCGAAGTGAATGGAGTGTTGCTTCACTTCCTAAATGCTGTCCTTTCAGAGAAAATCACTTCCCTTTGAAAGTGCCTTAAGCTACTTACCCACATTCACAGGAAACTCAAATGCGTTTCTATGAAAGAGAAGCTGTCTGTTCCAACACTTCAATTCACTGTGCGAAGTGAATGGAGTGTTGCTTTACTTTCTAAATGCTGTCCTTTCAGAGAAAATCACTTTCCTTTGAAAGTACCTTAAGCTACTTACAAGCATTCACAAGAAACTCACATGCATTTTTCTGAAAGAGAAGCAGTCTGTTCCAACACTTCAATTTACTGTGCGTAGTGAATGGAGTGTTGCTTCACTTTCTAAATGCTGTCCTTTCAGAGAAAATCACTTCTCTTTGAAAGTGCCTTAAGCTACTTACCCACATTCACAGGAAACTCAAATGCGTTTCTATGAAAGAGAAGCTGTCTGTTCCAACACTTCAATTCACTGTGCGAAGTGAATGGAGTGTTGCTTCACTTTCTAAATGCTGTCCTTTCAGAGAAAATCACTTTCCTTTGAAAGTGCCTTAAGCTACTTACACACATTCACAGGAAACTCAAATGCGTTTCTATGAAAGAGAAGCTGTCTGTTCCAACACTTCAATTCACTGTGCGAAGTGAATGGAGTGTTGCTTCACTTTCTAAATGCTGTCCTTTCAGAGAAAATCACTTTCCTTTGAAAGTGCCTCAAGCTACTTGCAAGCATTCACAAGAAACTCACATGCATTTTTCTGAAAGAGAAGCAGTTTGTTCCAACACTTCAATTCACTGTGCGAAGTGAATGGAGTGTTGCTTCACTTTCTATATACTCTCCTTTTAGAGAAAATCACTCTCTTTTGAAACTGCCTTAAGCTACTTACAAGCATTCACAAGAAACTCACATGCAATTCTCTGAAAGAGAAGCAGTGTGTTCCAACACTTCAATTCACTGTGCGAAGAGAATGGAGTGTTACTTCACTTTCTAAATGCTGTCCTTTTAGCGAAAATCACTTTCCTTTGAAAGTGCCTTAAGCTACTTACAAGCATTCCACAGAAACTCACATGCGTTTCTCTGAAAAAGTAGCAGTCTGTTCGAACACTTCAATTCACTGTGCGAAGTGAATTGAGTGTTGCTTCACTTTCTAAATGCTGTCCTTTCCGAGAAAATCACTTTCCTTTGAAAGTGCCTTAAGCTACTTACAAGCATTCAATAGAAATTCACATGTGTTTCTCTGAAAAAGAAGCAGTCTGTTCCAACACTTCAATTCACTGTGCGAAGTGAATGGAGTGTTGCTTCACTTTCTAAATGCTGTCCTTTCAGAGACAATCACTTTCCTTTGAAAGTGCCTTAAGCTACTTACAAGCATTCACAAGAAACTCACATGCATTTTTCTGAAAGAGAAGCAGTCTGTTCCAACACTTCAATTCACTGTGCGTAGTAAATGGAGTGTTGCTTCACTTTCTAAATGCTGTCTTTTCAGAGAAAATCAGTTTCCTTTGAAAGTGCCTTAAGCTACTTACAAGCATTCACAAAAAACTCATATCTGTTTCTCTGAAAGAGAAGTAGTCTGTTCCAACACTTCAATTCACTGTGCGAAGTAATGGAGTGTTGTATCATTTTCTAAATGCTGTCCTTTCAGAGAAAATCACTTTCCTTTGAAAGTGCCTTAAGCTACTTACAAGCATTCCACAAAAATTCACATGCGTTTCTCTTAAAGAGAAGCAGTCTGTTCCAACACTTCAATTCACTGTGCTAACTGGAGTGTTGTTTCACTTTCTAAATGCTGTCCTTTCAGAGAAAATCACTTTCCTTTGAAAGTGCATTAAGCTACTTACACACATTCACAGGAAACTCAAATGCGTTTCTATGAATGAGAAGCTGTCTGTTCCAACACTTCAATTCACTGTGCGAAGTGAATGGAGTGTCGCTTCACTTTCTAAATGCTGTCCTTTCAGAGAAAATCACTTTCCTTTGCAAATGCCTTCAGCTACTTACAAGCATTTAACAGAAATTAACATGTGTTTCTATGAAAAAGAAGCAGTCTGTTCCAACACTTCAATTCACTGTGCGAAGTGAATGGAGAGTTGCTTCACTTTATAAACGCTGTCCTTTCAGAGAAAATCACTTTGCTTTGAAAGTGCCTTAAGCTACTTACACGCATTCACAAAAAACTCACATCCGTTTCTCTGAAAGAGAAGAAGTCTGTTCCAACACTTCAATTCATTGGGCGAAGTGAATGGAGTGTTGCTTCACTTTCTATATGCTCTCCTTTTAGAGAAAATCACTCTCTTTTGAAAATGCCTTAAGCTACATACAAGCATTCAGAAGAACTCACATGCATTTTTCTGAAAGAGAAGCAGTCTGTTCCAACACTTCAATTCACTGTGCGAAGTGAATGGAGTGTTGTTTCACTTTCTAAATGCTGTCCTTTCAGAGAAAATCACTCTCCTTTGAAAGTGCCTTAAGCTACTTACACACATTCACAGGAAACTCACATGCATTTTTCTGAAAGAGAAGCAGTTTGTTCCAACACTACAATTCACTGTGCGAAGTGAATGGAGTGTTCCTTCACTTTCTATATGCTCTCCTTTTAGAGAAAGTCACTCTCGTTTGAAACTGCCTTAAGCTACTTACAAGCATTCACAAGAAAGTCACATCTGTTTCTCTGAAAAAGAAGCAGTCTGTTCCAACACTTCAATTCACTGTGCGAAGTGAATGGAGTGTTGTTTCACTTTCTAAATGCTGTCCTTTCAGAAAAAATCACTTTCCTTTGAAAGTGCCTTAAGCTACTTACAAGCATTCAAAAGAAATTCACATGCGTTTCACTGAAAGAGAAGCAGTCTGCTCCAACACTTCAATTCACTGTGCGAAGTGAATGGAGTGTTGTTTCACTTTCTAAATGCTGTCCTTTCAGAGAAAATCACTTTCCTTTGAAAGTGCCTTAAGCTACTTACACACATTCACAGGAAACTCAAATGCGTTTCTATGAAAGAGAAGCTGTCTGTTCCAACACTTCAATTCACTGTGCGAAGTGAATGGAGTGTTGCTTCACTTTCTAAATGCTGTCCTTTCAGAGAAAATCACTTTCCTATTAAAGTGCGTTAAGCTACTTACAAGCATTCAACAGAAATTCACATGCGTTTCACTGAAAGAGAAGCAGTCTGTTCCAACACTTCAATTCACTGTGCGAAGTGAATGGAGTGTTGCTTCACTTTCTAAATGCTGTCCTTTCAGAGAAAATCACTTTCCTTTGAAAGTGCCTTAAGCTACTTACAAGCATTCAACAGAAATTCACATGCATTTCACTGAAAGAGAAGCAGTCTGTTCCAACACTTCAATTCACTGTGCGAAGTGAATGGAGTGTTGCTTCACTTTCTAAATGCTGTCCTTTCAGAGAAAATCACTTTCCTTTGAAAGTGCCTTAAGCTACTTACAAGCATTCCACAGAAACTCACATGCGTTTCTCTGAAAAAGAAGCAGTCTGTTCCAACACTTCAATTCACTGTGCGAAGTGAATGGAGTGTTGCTTCACTTTCTAAATGCTGTCCTTTCAGAGACAATCACTTTCCTTTGAAAGTGCCTTAAGCTACTTACAAGCATTCACAAGAAACTCACATGCATTTTTCTGAAGGATTAGCAGTCTGTTCCAACACTTCAATTCACTGCTCGAAGTGAATGGAGTGTTGCTTCACTTTCTAAATGCTGTCCTTTCAGAGAAAATCACTTTCCTTTGAAAGTGCCTTAAGCTACTTACAATCATTCAATAGAAATTCACATGTGTTTCTCTGAAAATGAAGCAGTCTGTTCCAACACTTCAATTCACTGTACCAAGTGAATGGAGTGTTGCTTCACTTTCTAAATGCTGTCCTTTCAGAGAAAATCACTTTCCTTTGAAAGTGCCTTAAGCTACTTACAAGCATTCCACAGAAATTCACATGCGTTTCTCTGAAAGAGAAGCAGTCTGCTCCAACACTTCAATTCACTGTGCGAAGTGAATGGAGTGTTGTTTCACTTTCTAAATGCTGTCCTTTCAGAGAAAATCACTCTCCTTTGAAAGTGCCTTAAGCTACTTACACACATTCACAGGAAACTCACATGCATTTTTCTGAAAGAGAAGCAGTTTGTTCCAACACTACAATTCACTGTGCGAAGTGAATGGAGTGTTCCTTCACTTTCTATATGCTCTCCTTTTAGAGAAAGTCACTCTCGTTTGAAACTGCCTTAAGCTACTTACAAGCATTCACAAGAAAGTCACATCTGTTTCTCTGAAAAAGAAGCAGTCTGTTCCAACACTTCATTTCACTGTGTGAAGTGAATGGAGTGTTGCTTCACTTTCTAAATGCTGTCCTTTCAGAGAAAATCACTTTCCTTTGAAAGTGCCTTAAGCTACTTACAAGCATTCACAAGAAACACACATGCATTTTTCTGAAAGAGAAGCAGTTTGTTCCAACACTACAGTTCACTGTGCGAAGTGAATGGAGTGTTGCTTCACTTTCTATATGCTCTCCTTTTAGAGAAAATCACTCTCTTTTGAAACTGCCTTAAGCTACTTACAAGCATTCACAAGAAAGTCACATCTGTTTCTCTGAAAAAGAAGCAGTCTGTTCCAACACTTCAATTCACTGTGCGAAGTGAATGGAATGTTGCTTCACTTTCTAAATGCTCTCCTTTTAGAGAAATTCACTCTCTTTTGAAACTGCCTTAAGCAACTTACAAGCATTCACAAGAAACTGACATGCAATTCTCTGAAAGAGAAGCAGTCTGTTCCAACACTTCAATTCACTGTGCGAAGTGAATGGAGAGTTGCTTCACTTTATAAATGCTGTCCTTTCAGAGAAAATCACTTTCCTTTGAAAGTGCCTTAAGCTACTTACAAGCATTCACAAAAAACTCACATCCGTTTCTCTGAAAGAGAAGCTGTCTGTTCCAACACTTCAATTCACTGTGCGAAGTGAATGGAGTGTTGCTTCACTTTCTAAATGCTGTCCTTTCAGAGAAAATCACTTTCCTTTGAAAGTGCCTTAAGCTACTTACAAGCATTCCACAGAAATTCACATGCGTTTCTCTGAAAAAGAAGCCGTCTGTTCCAACACTTCAATTCACTGTGCGAAGTGAATGGAGTGTTGCTTCACTTTCTAAATGCTGTCCTTTCAGAGAAAATCACTTTCCTTTGAAAGTGCCTTAAGCCTCTTACAAGCATTCAACAGAAGTTCACATGCATTTCACTGAAAGAGAAGCAGTCTGTTCCAACACTTCAATTCACTGTGCTTAGTGAAGGGAGTGTTGCTTCATTTTCTAAATGCTGTCCTTTCAGAGAAAATCACTTTCCTTTGAAAGTGCCTTAAGCTACATACAAGCATTCAATAGAAATTCACATGTCTTTCTCTGAAAAAGAAGCAGTCTGTTCCAACACTTCAATTCACTGTGCGAAGTGAATGGAGTGTTGCTTCACTTTCTAAATGCTGTCCTTTCAGAGAAAATCACTTTCCTTTGAAAGTGCCTTAAGCTACTTACAAGCATTCACAAGAAACTCACATGCATTTTTCTGAAAGATAAGCAGTCTGTTCCAACACTTCAATTCACTGTGCGTAGTGAATGGAGTGTTGCTTCACTTTCTAAATGCTGTCCTTTCAGAGAAAATCACTTTCCTTTGAAAGTGCCTTAAGCTACTTACAAGCATTCACAAAAAACTCATATCTGTTTCTCTGAAAGAGAAGCAGTCTGTTCCAACACTTCAATTCACTGTGCGAAGTGAATGGAGTGTTGTTTCATTTTCTAAATGCTGTCCTTTCAGAGAAAATCACTTTCCTTTGAAAGTGCCTTAAGCTACTTACAAGCATTCCACAGAAATTCACATGCGTTTCTCTGAAAGAGAAGCAGACTGTTCCAACACTTCAATTCACTGTGCTAACTGAATGGAGTGTTGTTTCACTTTCTAAATGCTGTCCTTTCAGAGAAAATCACTTTCCTTTGAAAGTGCCTTAAGCTACTTACACACATTCACAGGAAACTCAAATGCGTTTCTATGAAAGAGAAGCTGTCTGTTCCAACACTTCAATTCACTGTGCGAAGTGAATGGAGTGTTGCTTCACTTTCTAAATGCTGTCCTTTCAGAGAAAATCACTTTCCTATTAAAGTGCGTTAAGCTACTTACAAGCATTCAACAGAAATTCACATGCGTTTCACTGAAAGAGAAGCAGTCTGTTCCAACACTTCAATTCACTGTGCGAAGTGAATGGAGTGTTGCTTCACTTTCTAAATGCTGTCCTTTCAGAGAAAATCACTTTCCTTTGAAAGTGCCTTAAGCTACTTACAAGCATTCAACAGAAATTCACATGCATTTCACTGAAAGAGAAGCAGTCTGTTCCAACACTTCAATTCACTGTGCGAAGTGAATGGAGTGTTGCTTCACTTTCTAAATGCTGTCCTTTCAGAGAAAATCACTTTCCTTTGAAAGTGCCTTAAGCTACTTACAAGCATTCCACAGAAACTCACATGCGTTTCTCTGAAAAAGAAGCAGTCTGTTCCAACACTTCAATTCACTGTGCGAAGTGAATGGAGTGTTGCTTCACTTTCTAAATGCTGTCCTTTCAGAGACAATCACTTTCCTTTGAAAGTGCCTTAAGCTACTTACAAGCATTCACAAGAAACTCACATGCATTTTTCTGAAGGATTAGCAGTCTGTTCCAACACTTCAATTCACTGCTCGAAGTGAATGGAGTGTTGCTTCACTTTCTAAATGCTGTCCTTTCAGAGAAAATCACTTTCCTTTGAAAGTGCCTTAAGCTACTTACAATCATTCAATAGAAATTCACATGTGTTTCTCTGAAAATGAAGCAGTCTGTTCCAACACTTCAATTCACTGTACCAAGTGAATGGAGTGTTGCTTCACTTTCTAAATGCTGTCCTTTCAGAGAAAATCACTTTCCTTTGAAAGTGCCTTAAGCTACTTACAAGCATTCCACAGAAATTCACATGCGTTTCTCTGAAAGAGAAGCAGTCTGCTCCAACACTTCAATTCACTGTGCGAAGTGAATGGAGTGTTGTTTCACTTTCTAAATGCTGTCCTTTCAGAGAAAATCACTCTCCTTTGAAAGTGCCTTAAGCTACTTACACACATTCACAGGAAACTCACATGCATTTTTCTGAAAGAGAAGCAGTTTGTTCCAACACTACAATTCACTGTGCGAAGTGAATGGAGTGTTCCTTCACTTTCTATATGCTCTCCTTTTAGAGAAAGTCACTCTCGTTTGAAACTGCCTTAAGCTACTTACAAGCATTCACAAGAAAGTCACATCTGTTTCTCTGAAAAAGAAGCAGTCTGTTCCAACACTTCATTTCACTGTGTGAAGTGAATGGAGTGTTGCTTCACTTTCTAAATGCTGTCCTTTCAGAGAAAATCACTTTCCTTTGAAAGTGCCTTAAGCTACTTACAAGCATTCACAAGAAACACACATGCATTTTTCTGAAAGAGAAGCAGTTTGTTCCAACACTACAGTTCACTGTGCGAAGTGAATGGAGTGTTGCTTCACTTTCTATATGCTCTCCTTTTAGAGAAAATCACTCTCTTTTGAAACTGCCTTAAGCTACTTACAAGCATTCACAAGAAAGTCACATCTGTTTCTCTGAAAAAGAAGCAGTCTGTTCCAACACTTCAATTCACTGTGCGAAGTGAATGGAATGTTGCTTCACTTTCTAAATGCTCTCCTTTTAGAGAAATTCACTCTCTTTTGAAACTGCCTTAAGCAACTTACAAGCATTCACAAGAAACTGACATGCAATTCTCTGAAAGAGAAGCAGTCTGTTCCAACACTTCAATTCACTGTGCGAAGTGAATGGAGAGTTGCTTCACTTTATAAATGCTGTCCTTTCAGAGAAAATCACTTTCCTTTGAAAGTGCCTTAAGCTACTTACAAGCATTCACAAAAAACTCACATCCGTTTCTCTGAAAGAGAAGCTGTCTGTTCCAACACTTCAATTCACTGTGCGAAGTGAATGGAGTGTTGCTTCACTTTCTAAATGCTGTCCTTTCAGAGAAAATCACTTTCCTTTGAAAGTGCCTTAAGCTACTTACAAGCATTCCACAGAAATTCACATGCGTTTCTCTGAAAAAGAAGCCGTCTGTTCCAACACTTCAATTCACTGTGCGAAGTGAATGGAGTGTTGCTTCACTTTCTAAATGCTGTCCTTTCAGAGAAAATCACTTTCCTTTGAAAGTGCCTTAAGCCTCTTACAAGCATTCAACAGAAGTTCACATGCATTTCACTGAAAGAGAAGCAGTCTGTTCCAACACTTCAATTCACTGTGCTTAGTGAAGGGAGTGTTGCTTCATTTTCTAAATGCTGTCCTTTCAGAGAAAATCACTTTCCTTTGAAAGTGCCTTAAGCTACATACAAGCATTCAATAGAAATTCACATGTCTTTCTCTGAAAAAGAAGCAGTCTGTTCCAACACTTCAATTCACTGTGCGAAGTGAATGGAGTGTTGCTTCACTTTCTAAATGCTGTCCTTTCAGAGAAAATCACTTTCCTTTGAAAGTGCCTTAAGCTACTTACAAGCATTCACAAGAAACTCACATGCATTTTTCTGAAAGATAAGCAGTCTGTTCCAACACTTCAATTCACTGTGCGTAGTGAATGGAGTGTTGCTTCACTTTCTAAATGCTGTCCTTTCAGAGAAAATCACTTTCCTTTGAAAGTGCCTTAAGCTACTTACAAGCATTCACAAAAAACTCATATCTGTTTCTCTGAAAGAGAAGCAGTCTGTTCCAACACTTCAATTCACTGTGCGAAGTGAATGGAGTGTTGTTTCATTTTCTAAATGCTGTCCTTTCAGAGAAAATCACTTTCCTTTGAAAGTGCCTTAAGCTACTTACAAGCATTCCACAGAAATTCACATGCGTTTCTCTGAAAGAGAAGCAGACTGTTCCAACACTTCAATTCACTGTGCTAACTGAATGGAGTGTTGTTTCACTTTCTAAATGCTGTCCTTTCAGAGAAAATCACTTTCCTTTGAAAGTGCCTTAAGCTACTTACACACATTCACAGGAAACTCAAATGCGTTTCTATGAAAGAGAAGCTGTCTGTTCCAACACTTCAATTCACTGTGCGAAGTGAATGCAGTGCTGCTTCACTTTCTAAATGCTGTCCTTTAGAGAAAATCACTTTCCTATTAAAGTGCCTTAAGCTACTTACAAGCATTCAACAGAAATTCACATGCTTTTCTCTGAAAGAGAAGCAGTCTGTTCCAACACTTCAATTCACTGTGCGAAGTGAATGGAGTGTTGCTTCACTTTCTAAATGCTGTCCTTTCAGAGAAAATCACTTTCCTTTGAAAGTGCCTTAAGCTACTTGCAAGCATTCAACAGAAATTCACATGCATTTCACTGAAAGAGAAGCAGTCTGTTCCAACACTTCAATTCACTGTGCGAAGTGAATGGAGTGTTGCTTCACTTTCTAAATGCTGTCCTTTCAGAGAAAATCACTTTCCTTTGAAAGTGCCTTAAGCTACTTACAAGCATTCACAAGAAACTCACATGCATTTTTCTGAAAGAGAAGCAGTTTGTTCCAACACTACAATTCACTGTGCGAAGTGAATGGAGTGTTGCTTCACTTTCTAAATGCTGTCCTTTCAGAGAAAATCACTTTCCTTTGAAAGTGCCTTAAGCTACTTACCCACATTCACAGGAAACTCAAATGCGTTTCTATGAAAGAGAAGCTGTCTGTTCCAACACTTCAATTCACTGTGCGAAGTGAATGGAGTGTTGCTTCACTTTCTAAATGCTGTCCTTTCAGAGAAAATCACTTTCCTTTGAAAGTACCTTAAGCTACTTACAAGCATTCACAAGAAACTCACATGCATTTTTCTGAAAGAGAAGCAGTCTCTTCCAACACTTCAATTTACTGTGCGTAGTGAATGGAGTGTTGCTTCACTTTCTAAATGCTGTCCTTTCAGAGAAAATCACTTCCCTTTGAAAGTGCCTTAAGCTACTTACCCACATTCACAGGAAACTCAAATGCGTTTCTATGAAAGAGAAGCTGTCTGTTCCAACACTTCAATTCACTGTGCGAAGTGAATGGAGTGTTGCTTCACTTTCTAAATGCTGTCCTTTCAGAGAAAATCACTTTCCTTTGAAAGTGCCTTAAGCTACTTACACACATTCACAGGAAAATCAAATGCGTTTCTATGAAAGAGAAGCTGTCTGTTCCAACACTTCAATTCACTGTGCGAAGTGAATGGAGTGTTGCTTCACTTTCTAAATGCTGTCCTTTCAGAGAAAATCACTTTCCTTTGAAAGTGCCTCAAGCTACTTGCAAGCATTCACAAGAAACTCACATGCATTTTTCTGAAAGAGAAGCAGTTTGTTCCAACACTTCAATTCATTGTGCGAAGTGAATGGAGTGTTGCTTCACTTTCTATATACTCTCCTTTTAGAGAAAATCACTCTCTTTTGAAACTGCCTTAAGCAACTTACAAGCATTCACAAGAAACTCACATGCAATTCTCTGAAAGAGAAGCAGTCTGTCCCAACACTTCAATTCACTGTGCGAAGAGAATGGAGTGTTACTTCACTTTCTAAATGCTGTCCTTTTAGAGAAAATCACTTTCCTTTGAAAGTGCCTTAAGCTACTTACAAGCATTCCACAGAAACTCACATGGGTTTCTCTGAAAAAGAAGCAGTCTGTTCCAACACTTCAATTCACTGCTCGAAGTGAATGGAGTGTTGCTTCACTTTCTAAATGCTGTCCTTTCAGAGAAAATCACTTTCCTTTGAAAGTGCCTTAAGCTACTTACAATCATTCAATAGAAATTCACATGTGTTTCTCTGAAAATGAAGCAGTCTGTTCCAACACTTCAATTCACTGTACCAAGTGAATGGAGTGTTGCTTCACTTTCTAAATGCTGTCCTTTCAGAGAAAATCACTTTCCTTTGAAAGTGCCTTAAGCTACTTACAATCATTCAATAGAAATTCACATGTGTTTCTCTGAAAATGAAGCAGTCTGTTCCAACACTTCAATTCACTGTACCAAGTGAATGGAGTGTTGCTTCACTTTCTAAATGCTGTCCTTTCAGAGAAAATCACTTTCCTTTGAAAGTGCCTTAAGCTACTTACAAGCATTCCACAGAAATTCACATGCGTTTCTCTGAAAGAGAAGCAGTCTGCTCCAACACTTCAATTCACTGTGCGAAGTGAATGGAGTGTTGTTTCACTTTCTAAATGCTGTCCTTTCAGAGAAAATCACTCTCCTTTGAAAGTGCCTTAAGCTACTTACACACATTCACAGGAAACTCACATGCATTTTTCTGAAAGAGAAGCAGTTTGTTCCAACACTACAATTCACTGTGCGAAGTGAATGGAGTGTTCCTTCACTTTCTATATGCTCTCCTTTTAGAGAAAGTCACTCTCGTTTGAAACTGCCTTAAGCTACTTACAAGCATTCACAAGAAAGTCACATCTGTTTCTCTGAAAAAGAAGCAGTCTGTTCCAACACTTCATTTCACTGTGTGAAGTGAATGGAGTGTTGCTTCACTTTCTAAATGCTGTCCTTTCAGAGAAAATCACTTTCCTTTGAAAGTGCCTTAAGCTACTTACAAGCATTCACAAGAAACACACATGCATTTTTCTGAAAGAGAAGCAGTTTGTTCCAACACTACAGTTCACTGTGCGAAGTGAATGGAGTGTTGCTTCACTTTCTATATGCTCTCCTTTTAGAGAAAATCACTCTCTTTTGAAACTGCCTTAAGCTACTTACAAGCATTCACAAGAAAGTCACATCTGTTTCTCTGAAAAAGAAGCAGTCTGTTCCAACACTTCAATTCACTGTGCGAAGTGAATGGAATGTTGCTTCACTTTCTAAATGCTCTCCTTTTAGAGAAATTCACTCTCTTTTGAAACTGCCTTAAGCAACTTACAAGCATTCACAAGAAACTGACATGCAATTCTCTGAAAGAGAAGCAGTCTGTTCCAACACTTCAATTCACTGTGCGAAGTGAATGGAGAGTTGCTTCACTTTATAAATGCTGTCCTTTCAGAGAAAATCACTTTCCTTTGAAAGTGCCTTAAGCTACTTACAAGCATTCACAAAAAACTCACATCCGTTTCTCTGAAAGAGAAGCTGTCTGTTCCAACACTTCAATTCACTGTGCGAAGTGAATGGAGTGTTGCTTCACTTTCTAAATGCTGTCCTTTCAGAGAAAATCACTTTCCTTTGAAAGTGCCTTAAGCTACTTACAAGCATTCCACAGAAATTCACATGCGTTTCTCTGAAAAAGAAGCCGTCTGTTCCAACACTTCAATTCACTGTGCGAAGTGAATGGAGTGTTGCTTCACTTTCTAAATGCTGTCCTTTCAGAGAAAATCACTTTCCTTTGAAAGTGCCTTAAGCCTCTTACAAGCATTCAACAGAAGTTCACATGCATTTCACTGAAAGAGAAGCAGTCTGTTCCAACACTTCAATTCACTGTGCTTAGTGAAGGGAGTGTTGCTTCATTTTCTAAATGCTGTCCTTTCAGAGAAAATCACTTTCCTTTGAAAGTGCCTTAAGCTACATACAAGCATTCAATAGAAATTCACATGTCTTTCTCTGAAAAAGAAGCAGTCTGTTCCAACACTTCAATTCACTGTGCGAAGTGAATGGAGTGTTGCTTCACTTTCTAAATGCTGTCCTTTCAGAGAAAATCACTTTCCTTTGAAAGTGCCTTAAGCTACTTACAAGCATTCACAAGAAACTCACATGCATTTTTCTGAAAGATAAGCAGTCTGTTCCAACACTTCAATTCACTGTGCGTAGTGAATGGAGTGTTGCTTCACTTTCTAAATGCTGTCCTTTCAGAGAAAATCACTTTCCTTTGAAAGTGCCTTAAGCTACTTACAAGCATTCACAAAAAACTCATATCTGTTTCTCTGAAAGAGAAGCAGTCTGTTCCAACACTTCAATTCACTGTGCGAAGTGAATGGAGTGTTGTTTCATTTTCTAAATGCTGTCCTTTCAGAGAAAATCACTTTCCTTTGAAAGTGCCTTAAGCTACTTACAAGCATTCCACAGAAATTCACATGCGTTTCTCTGAAAGAGAAGCAGACTGTTCCAACACTTCAATTCACTGTGCTAACTGAATGGAGTGTTGTTTCACTTTCTAAATGCTGTCCTTTCAGAGAAAATCACTTTCCTTTGAAAGTGCCTTAAGCTACTTACACACATTCACAGGAAACTCAAATGCGTTTCTATGAAAGAGAAGCTGTCTGTTCCAACACTTCAATTCACTGTGCGAAGTGAATGCAGTGCTGCTTCACTTTCTAAATGCTGTCCTTTAGAGAAAATCACTTTCCTATTAAAGTGCCTTAAGCTACTTACAAGCATTCAACAGAAATTCACATGCTTTTCTCTGAAAGAGAAGCAGTCTGTTCCAACACTTCAATTCACTGTGCGAAGTGAATGGAGTGTTGCTTCACTTTCTAAATGCTGTCCTTTCAGAGAAAATCACTTTCCTTTGAAAGTGCCTTAAGCTACTTGCAAGCATTCAACAGAAATTCACATGCATTTCACTGAAAGAGAAGCAGTCTGTTCCAACACTTCAATTCACTGTGCGAAGTGAATGGAGTGTTGCTTCACTTTCTAAATGCTGTCCTTTCAGAGAAAATCACTTTCCTTTGAAAGTGCCTTAAGCTACTTACAAGCATTCACAAGAAACTCACATGCATTTTTCTGAAAGAGAAGCAGTTTGTTCCAACACTACAATTCACTGTGCGAAGTGAATGGAGTGTTGCTTCACTTTCTAAATGCTGTCCTTTCAGAGAAAATCACTTTCCTTTGAAAGTGCCTTAAGCTACTTACCCACATTCACAGGAAACTCAAATGCGTTTCTATGAAAGAGAAGCTGTCTGTTCCAACACTTCAATTCACTGTGCGAAGTGAATGGAGTGTTGCTTCACTTTCTAAATGCTGTCCTTTCAGAGAAAATCACTTTCCTTTGAAAGTACCTTAAGCTACTTACAAGCATTCACAAGAAACTCACATGCATTTTTCTGAAAGAGAAGCAGTCTGTTCCAACACTTCAATTTACTGTGCGTAGTGAATGGAGTGTTGCTTCACTTTCTAAATGCTGTCCTTTCAGAGAAAATCACTTCCCTTTGAAAGTGCCTTAAGCTACTTACCCACATTCACAGGAAACTCAAATGCGTTTCTATGAAAGAGAAGCTGTCTGTTCCAACACTTCAATTCACTGTGCGAAGTGAATGGAGTGTTGCTTCACTTTCTAAATGCTGTCCTTTCAGAGAAAATCACTTTCCTTTGAAAGTGCCTTAAGCTACTTACACACATTCACAGGAAAATCAAATGCGTTTCTATGAAAGAGAAGCTGTCTGTTCCAACACTTCAATTCACTGTGCGAAGTGAATGGAGTGTTGCTTCACTTTCTAAATGCTGTCCTTTCAGAGAAAATCACTTTCCTTTGAAAGTGCCTCAAGCTACTTGCAAGCATTCACAAGAAACTCACATGCATTTTTCTGAAAGAGAAGCAGTTTGTTCCAACACTTCAATTCATTGTGCGAAGTGAATGGAGTGTTGCTTCACTTTCTATATACTCTCCTTTTAGAGAAAATCACTCTCTTTTGAAACTGCCTTAAGCAACTTACAAGCATTCACAAGAAACTCACATGCAATTCTCTGAAAGAGAAGCAGTCTGTCCCAACACTTCAATTCACTGTGCGAAGAGAATGGAGTGTTACTTCACTTTCTAAATGCTGTCCTTTTAGAGAAAATCACTTTCCTTTGAAAGTGCCTTAAGCTACTTACAAGCATTCCACAGAAACTCACATGGGTTTCTCTGAAAAAGAAGCAGTCTGTTCCAACACTTCAATTCACTGTGCGAAGTGAATTGAGTGTTGCTTCACTTTCTAAATGCTGTCCTTTCCGAGAAAATCACTTTCCCTTGAAAGTGCCTTAAGCTACTTACAAGCATTTAATAGAAATTCACATGTGTTTCTCTGAAAAAGAAGCAGTCTGTTCCAACACTTCAATTCACTGTGCGAAGTGAATGGAGTGTTGCTTCACTTTCTAAATGCTGTCCTTTCAGAGAAAATCACTTTCCTTTGAAAGTGCCTTAAGCTACTTACAAGCATTCACAAGAAACTCACATGCATTTTTCTGAAAGAGAAGCAGTCTGTTCCAACACTTCAATTCACTGTGCGTAGTAAATGGAGTGTTGCTTCACTTTCTAAATGCTGTCTTTTCAGAGAAAATCAGTTTCCTTTGAAAGTGCCTTAAGCTACTTACAAGCATTCACAAAAAACTCATATCTGTTTCTCTGAAAGAGAAGTAGTCTGTTCCAACACTTCAATTCACTGTGCGAAGTGAATGGAGTGTTGTTTCATTTTCTAAATGCTGTCCTTTCAGAGAAAATCACTTTCCTTTGAAAGTGCCTTAAGCTACTTACAAGCATTCCACAGAAATTCACATGCGTTTCTCTGAAAGAGAAGCAGTCTGTTCCAACACTTCAATTCACTGTGCTAACTGAATGGAGTGTTGTTTCACTTTCTAAATGCTGTCCTTTCAGAGAAAATCACTTTCCTTTGAAAGTGCCTTAAGCTACTTACACACATTCACAGGAAACTCAAATGCGTTTCTATGAAAGAGAAGCTGTCTGTTCCAACACTTCAATTCACTGTGCGAAGTGAATGCAGTGCTGCTTCACTTTCTAAATGCTGTCCTTTAGAGAAAATCACTTTCCTATTAAAGTGCCTTAAGCTACTTACAAGCATTCAACAGAAATACACATGCTTTTCTCTGAAAGAGAAGCAGTCTGTTCCAACACTTCAATTCACTGTGCGAAGTGAATGGAGTGTTGCTTCACTTTCTAAATGCTGTCCTTTCAGAGAAAATCACTTTCCTTTGAAAGTGCCTTAAGCTACTTGCAAGCATTCAACAGAAATTCACATGCATTTCACTGAAAGAGAAGCAGTCTGTTCCAACACTTCAATTCACTGTGCGAAGTGAATGGAGTGTTGCTTCACTTTCTAAATGCTGTCCTTTCAGAGAAAATCACTTTCCTTTGAAAGTGCCTTAAGCTACTTACAAGCATTCACAAGAAACTCACATGCATTTTTCTGAAAGAGAAGCAGTTTGTTCCAACACTACAATTCACTGTGCGAAGTGAATGGAGTGTTGCTTCACTTTCTAAATGCTGTCCTTTCAGAGAAAATCACTTTCCTTTGAAAGTGCCTTAAGCTACTTACCCACATTCACAGGAAACTCAAATGCGTTTCTATGAAAGAGAAGCTGTCTGTTCCAACACTTCAATTCACTGTGCGAAGTGAATGGAGTGTTGCTTCACTTTCTAAATGCTGTCCTTTCAGAGAAAATCACTTTCCTTTGAAAGTACCTTAAGCTACTTACAAGCATTCACAAGAAACTCACATGCATTTTTCTGAAAGAGAAGCAGTCTGTTCCAACACTTCAATTTACTGTGCGTAGTGAATGGAGTGTTGCTTCACTTTCTAAATGCTGTCCTTTCAGAGAAAATCACTTCCCTTTGAAAGTGCCTTAAGCTACTTACCCACATTCACAGGAAACTCAAATGCGTTTCTATGAAAGAGAAGCTGTCTGTTCCAACACTTCAATTCACTGTGCGAAGTGAATGGAGTGTTGCTTCACTTTCTAAATGCTGTCCTTTCAGAGAAAATCACTTTCCTTTGAAAGTGCCTTAAGCTACTTACACACATTCACAGGAAAATCAAATGCGTTTCTATGAAAGAGAAGCTGTCTGTTCCAACACTTCAATTCACTGTGCGAAGTGAATGGAGTGTTGCTTCACTTTCTAAATGCTGTCCTTTCAGAGAAAATCACTTTCCTTTGAAAGTGCCTCAAGCTACTTGCAAGCATTCACAAGAAACTCACATGCATTTTTCTGAAAGAGAAGCAGTTTGTTCCAACACTTCAATTCACTGTGCGAAGTGAATGGAGTGTTGCTTCACTTTCTATATACTCTCCTTTTAGAGAAAATCACTCTCTTTTGAAACTGCCTTAAGCAACTTACAAGCATTCACAAGAAACTCACATGCAATTCTCTGAAAGAGAAGCAGTCTGTCCCAACACTTCAATTCACTGTGCGAAGAGAATGGAGTGTTACTTCACTTTCTAAATGCTGTCCTTTTAGAGAAAATCACTTTCCTTTGAAAGTGCCTTAAGCTACTTACAAGCATTCCACAGAAACTCACATGGGTTTCTCTGAAAAAGAAGCAGTCTGTTCCAACACTTCAATTCACTGTGCGAAGTGAATTGAGTGTTGCTTCACTTTCTAAATGCTGTCCTTTCCGAGAAAATCACTTTCCCTTGAAAGTGCCTTAAGCTACTTACAAGCATTTAATAGATATTCACATGTGTTTCTCTGAAAAAGAAGCAGTCTGTTCCAACACTTCAATTCACTGTGCGAAGTGAATGGAGTGTTGCTTCACTTTCTAAATGCTGTCCTTTCAGAGAAAATCACTTTCCTTTGAAAGTGCCTTAAGCTACTTACAGGCATTCACAAGAAACTCACATGCATTTTTCTGAAAGAGAAGCAGTCTGTTCCAACACTTCAATTCACTGTGCGTAGTAAATGGAGTGTTGCTTCACTTTCTAAATGCTGTCTTTTCAGAGAAAATCAGTTTCCTTTGAAAGTGCCTTAAGCTACTTACAAGCATTCACAAAAAACTCATATCTGTTTCTCTGAAAGAGAAGTAGTCTGTTCCAACACTTCAATTCACTGTGCGAAGTGAATGGAGTGTTGTTTCATTTTCTAAATGCTGTCCTTTCAGAGAAAATCACTTTCCTTTGAAAGTGCCTTAAGCTACTTACACACATTCACAGGAAACTCAAATGCGTTTCTATGAATGAGAAGCTGTCTGTTCCAACACTTCAATTCACTGTGCGAAGTGAATGGAGTGTCGCTTCACTTTCTAAATGCTGTCCTTTCAGAGAAAATCACTTTCCTTTGAAAGTGCCTCAGGCTACTTTCAAGCATTCAACAGAAATTCACATGCGTTTCACTGAAAGAGAAGCAGTCTGTTCCAACACTTCAATTCACTGTGCGAAGTGAAAGGAGTGTTGCTTCACTTTCTAAATACTGTCCTTTCAGAGAAAATCACTTTCCTTTGAAAGTGCCTTAAGCTACTTACACACATTCACAGGAAACTCAAATGCGTTTCTATGAAAGAGAAGCTGTCTGTTCCAACACTTCAATTCACCGTGCGAAGTGAATGGAGTGTTGCTTCACTTTCTAAATGCTGTCCTTTCAGAGAAAATCACTTTCCTTTGCAAATGCCTTCTGCTACTTACAAGCATTTAACAGAAATTAACATGTGTTTCTATGAAAAAGAAGCAGTCTGTTCCAACACTTCAATTCACTGTGCGAAGTGAATGGAGAGTTGCTTCACTTTATAAACGCTGTCCTTTCAGTGAAAATCACTTTGCTTTGAAAGTGCCTTAAGCTACTTACACGCATTCACAAAAAACTCACATCCGTTTCTCTGAAAGAGAAGAAGTCTGTTCCAACACTTCAATTCATTGGGCGAAGTGAATGGAGTGTTGCTTCACTTTCTATATGCTCTCCTTTAAGAGAAAATCACTCTCTTTTGAAAATGCCTTGAGCTACATACAAGCATTCAGAAGAACTCACATGCATTTTTCTGAAAGAGAAGCAGTCTGTTCCAACACTTCAATTCACTGTGCGAAGTGAATGGAGTGTTGTTTCACTTTCTAAATGCTGTCCTTTCAGAGAAAATCACTCTCCTTTGAAAGTGCCTTAAGCTTCTTACACACATTCACAGGAAACTCAAATGCGTTTCTATGAAAGAGAAGCTGTCTGTTCCAACACTTCAATTCACTGTGCGAAGTGAATGGAGTGTTGCTTCACTTTCTAAATGCTGTCCTTTCAGAGAAAATCACTTTCCTTTGAAAGTGCCTTAAGCTACTTACAAGCATTCAACAGAAATTCACATGCGTTTCACTGAAAGAGAAGCAGTCTGTTCCAACACTTCAATTCACTGTGTGAAGTGGAAGTGAATGGAGTGTTGCTTCACTTTCTAAATGCTGTCCTTTCAGAGAAAATCACTTTCCTTTGAAAGTGCCTTAAGCTACTTGCAAGCATTCAACAGAAATTCACATGCATTTCACTGAAAGAGAAGCAGTCTGTTCCAACACTTCAATTCACTGTGCGAAGTTAATGGAGTGTTGCTTCACTTTCTAAATGCTGTCCTTTCAGAGAAAGTCACTTTCCTTTGAAAGTGCCTTAAGCTACTTACAAGCATTCACAAGAAACTCACATGCATTTTTCTGAAAGAGAAGCAGTTTGTTCCAACACCACAATTCACTGTGCGAAGTGAATGGAGTGTTGCTTCACTTTCTATATGCTCTCCTTTTAGAGAAAATCACTCTCTTTTGAAACTGCCTTAAGCTACTTACAAGCATTCACAAGAAAGTCACATCTGTTTCTCTGAAAAAGAAGCAGTCTGTTCCAACACTTCAATTCACTGTGCGAAGTGAATGGAGTGTTGCTTCACTTTCTAAATGCTGTCCTTTTAGAGAAAATCACTTTCCTTTGAAAGTGCCTTAAGCTACTTACAAGCATTCCACAGAAACTCACATGGGTTTCTCTGAAAAAGAAGCAGTCTGTTCCAACACTTCAATTCACTGTGCGAAGTGAATTGAGTGTTGCTTCACTTTCTAAATGCTGTCCTTTCCGAGAAAATCACTTTCCCTTGAAAGTGCCTTAAGCTACTTACAAGCATTTAATAGATATTCACATGTGTTTCTCTGAAAAATAAGCAGTCTGTTCCAACACTTCAATTCACTGTGCGAAGTGAATGGAGTGTTGCTTCACTTTCTAAATGCTGTCCTTTCAGAGAAAATCACTTTCCTTTGAAAGTGCCTTAAGCTACTTACAGGCATTCACAAGAAACTCACATGCATTTTTCTGAAAGAGAAGCAGTCTGTTCCAACACTTCAATTCACTGTGCGTAGTAAATGGAGTGTTGCTTCACTTTCTAAATGCTGTCTTTTCAGAGAAAATCAGTTTCCTTTGAAAGTGCCTTAAGCTACTTACAAGCATTCACAAAAAACTCATATCTGTTTCTCTGAAAGAGAAGTAGTCTGTTCCAACACTTCAATTCACTGTGCGAAGTGAATGGAGTGTTGTTTCATTTTCTAAATGCTGTCCTTTCAGAGAAAATCACTTTCCTTTGAAAGTGCCTTAAGCTACTTACACACATTCACAGGAAACTCAAATGCGTTTCTATGAATGAGAAGCTGTCTGTTCCAACACTTCAATTCACTGTGCGAAGTGAATGGAGTGTCGCTTCACTTTCTAAATGCTGTCCTTTCAGAGAAAATCACTTTCCTTTGAAAGTGCCTCAGGCTACTTTCAAGCATTCAACAGAAATTCACATGCGTTTCACTGAAAGAGAAGCAGTCTGTTCCAACACTTCAATTCACTGTGCGAAGTGAAAGGAGTGTTGCTTCACTTTCTAAATACTGTCCTTTCAGAGAAAATCACTTTCCTTTGAAAGTGCCTTAAGCTACTTACACACATTCACAGGAAACTCAAATGCGTTTCTATGAAAGAGAAGCTGTCTGTTCCAACACTTCAATTCACCGTGCGAAGTGAATGGAGTGTTGCTTCACTTTCTAAATGCTGTCCTTTCAGAGAAAATCACTTTCCTTTGCAAATGCCTTCTGCTACTTACAAGCATTTAACAGAAATTAACATGTGTTTCTATGAAAAAGAAGCAGTCTGTTCCAACACTTCAATTCACTGTGCGAAGTGAATGGAGAGTTGCTTCACTTTATAAACGCTGTCCTTTCAGTGAAAATCACTTTGCTTTGAAAGTGCCTTAAGCTACTTACACGCATTCACAAAAAACTCACATCCGTTTCTCTGAAAGAGAAGAAGTCTGTTCCAACACTTCAATTCATTGGGCGAAGTGAATGGAGTGTTGCTTCACTTTCTATATGCTCTCCTTTAAGAGAAAATCACTCTCTTTTGAAAATGCCTTGAGCTACATACAAGCATTCAGAAGAACTCACATGCATTTTTCTGAAAGAGAAGCAGTCTGTTCCAACACTTCAATTCACTGTGCGAAGTGAATGGAGTGTTGTTTCACTTTCTAAATGCTGTCCTTTCAGAGAAAATCACTCTCCTTTGAAAGTGCCTTAAGCTTCTTACACACATTCACAGGAAACTCAAATGCGTTTCTATGAAAGAGAAGCTGTCTGTTCCAACACTTCAATTCACTGTGCGAAGTGAATGGAGTGTTGCTTCACTTTCTAAATGCTGTCCTTTCAGAGAAAATCACTTTCCTTTGAAAGTGCCTTAAGCTACTTACAAGCATTCAACAGAAATTCACATGCGTTTCACTGAAAGAGAAGCAGTCTGTTCCAACACTTCAATTCACTGTGTGAAGTGGAAGTGAATGGAGTGTTGCTTCACTTTCTAAATGCTGTCCTTTCAGAGAAAATCACTTTCCTTTGAAAGTGCCTTAAGCTACTTGCAAGCATTCAACAGAAATTCACATGCATTTCACTGAAAGAGAAGCAGTCTGTTCCAACACTTCAATTCACTGTGCGAAGTGAATGGAGTGTTGCTTCACTTTCTAAATGCTGTCCTTTCAGAGAAAGTCACTTTCCTTTGAAAGTGCCTTAAGCTACTTACAAGCATTCACAAGAAACTCACATGCATTTTTCTGAAAGAGAAGCAGTTTGTTCCAACACCACAATTCACTGTGCGAAGTGAATGGAGTGTTGCTTCACTTTCTATATGCTCTCCTTTTAGAGAAAATCACTCTCTTTTGAAACTGCCTTAAGCTACTTACAAGCATTCACAAGAAAGTCACATCTGTTTCTCTGAAAAAGAAGCAGTCTGTTCCAACACTTCAATTCACTGTGCGAAGTGAATGGAGTGTTGCTTCACTTTCTAAATGCTGTCCTTTCAGAGAAAATCACTTTCCTTTGAAAGTGCCTTAAGCTACTTACAAGCATTCAACAGAAATTCACATGCGTTTCACTGAAAGAGAAGCAGTCTGTTCCAACACTTCAATTCACTGTGCGAAGTGAATGGAGTGTTGTTTCACTTTCTAAATGCTGTCCTTTCAGAGAAAATCACTTTCCTTTGAAAGTGCCTTAAGCTACTTACAAGCATTCACAAGAAAGTCACATCTGTTTCTCTGAAAAAGAAGCAGTCTGTTCCAACACTTCAATTCACTGTGCGAAGTGAATGGAGTGTTGCTTCACTTTCTAAATGCTGTCCTTTCAGAGAAAATCACTTTCCTTTGAAAGTGCCTTAAGCTACTTACAAGCATTCAACAGAAATTCACATGCGTTTCACTGAAAGAGAAGAAGTCTGTTCCAACACTTCAATTCACTGTGCGAAGTGAATGGAGTGTTGTTTCACTTTCTAAATGCTGTCCTTTCAGAGAAAATCACTTTCCTTTGAAAGTGCCTTAAGCTACTTACACACATTCACAGGAAACACAAATGCGTTTCTATGAAAGAGAAGCTGTCTGTTCCAACACTTCAATTCACTGTGCGAAGTGAATGGAGTGTTGCTTCACTTTCTAAATGCTCTCCTTTCAGAGAAAATCACTTTCCTATTAAAGTGCCTTAAGCTACTTACAAGCATTCAACAGAAATTCACATGCGTTTCACTGAAAGAGAAGCAGTCTGTTCCAACACTTCAATTCACTGTGCGAAGTGAATGGAGTGTTGCTTCACTTTCTAAATGCTGTCCTTTCAGAGAAAATCACTTTCCTTTGAAAGTGCCTTAAGCTACTTACAAGCATTCAACAGAAATTCACATGCATTTCACTGAAAGAGAAGCAGTCTGTTCCAACACTTCAATTCACTGTGCGAAGTGAATGGAGTGTTGCTTCACTTTCTAAATGCTGTCCTTTCAGAGAAAATCACTTTCCTTTGAAAGTGCCTTAAGCTACTTACAAGCATTCCACAGAAACTCACATGCGTTTCTCTGAAAAAGAAGCAGTCTGTTCCAACACTTCAATTCACTGTGCGAAGTGAATGGAGTGTTGCTTCACTTTCCAAATGCTGTCCTTTCAGAGACAATCACTTTCCTTTGAAAGTGCCTTAAGCTACTTACAAGCATTCACAAGAAACTCACATGCATTTTTCTGAAGGATTAGCAGTCTGTTCCAACACTTCAATTCACTGTGCGAAGTGAATGGAGTGTTGCTTCACTTTCTAAATGCTGTCCTTTCAGAGAAAATCACTTTCCTTTGAAAGTGCCTTAAGCTACTTACAATCATTCAATAGAAATTCACATGTGTTTCTCTGAAAATGAAGCAGTCTGTTCCAACACTTCAATTCACTGTGCCAAGTGAATGGAGTGTTGCTTCACTTTCTAAATGCTGTCCTTTCAGAGAAAATCACTTTCCTTTGAAAGTGCCTTAAGCTACTTACAAACATTCCACAGAAATTCACATGCGTTTCTCTGAAAGAGAAGTAGTCTGTTCCAACACTTCAATTCACTGTGCTAAGTGAATGGAGTGTTGTTTCACTTTCTAAATGCTGTCCTTTCAGAGAAAATCACGTTCCTTTGAAAGTGCCTTAAGCTACTTATACACATTCACAGGAAACTCAAATGCGTTTCTATGACAGAGAAGCTGTCTGTTCCAACACTTCAATTCACTGTGCGAAGTGAATGGAGTGTTGCTTCACTTTCTAAATGCTGTCCTTTCAGAGAAAATCACTTTCCTTTGAAAGTGCCTTAAGCTACTTACAAGCATTCAACAGAAATTCACACGCGTATCACTGAAAGAGAAGCTGTCTTTTCCAACACTTCAATTCACTGTGTGAAGTGAATGGAGTGTTGCTTCACTTTCTAAATGCTGTCCTTTCAGAGAAAATCACTTTCCTTTGAAAGTGCCTTAAGCTACTTACAAGCATTCACAAGAAACTCACATGCATTTTTCTGAAAGAGAAGCAGTTTGTTCCAACACTACAATTCACTGTGCGAAGTGAATGGAGTGTTGCTTCACTTTCTATATGCTCTCCTTTTAGAGAAAATCACTCTCTTTTGAAACTGCCTTAAGCTACTTACAAGCATTCACAAGAAAGTCACATCTGTTTCTCTAAAAAAGAAGCAGTCTGTTCCAACACTTCAATTCACTGTGCGAAGTGAATGGAATGTTGCTTCACTTTCTAAATGCTCTCCTTTTAGAGAAATTCACTCTCTTTTGAAACTGCCTTAAGCAACTTACAAGCATTCACAAGAAACTGACATGCAATTCTCTGAAAGAGAAGCAGTCTGTTCCAACACTTCAATTCACTGTGCGAAGTGAATGGAGAGTTGCTTCACTTTATAAATGCTGTCCTTTCAGAGAAAATCACTTTCCTTTGAAAGTGCCTTAAGCTACTTACAAGCATTCACAAAAAACTCACATCCGTTTCTCTGAAAGAGAAGCTGTCTGTTCAAACACTTCAATTCACTGTGCGAAGTGAATGGAGTGTTGCTTCACTTTCTAAATGCTGTCCTTTCAGAGAAAATCACTTTCCTTTGAAAGTGCCTTAAGCTACTTACAAGCATTCCACAGAAATTCACATGCGTTTCTCTGAAAAAGAAGCAGTCTGTTCCAACACTTCAATTCACTGTGCGAAGTGAATGGAGTGTTGCTTCACTTTCTAAATGCTGTCCTTTAGAGAAAATCACTTTCCTATTAAAGTGCCTTAAGCTACTTACAAGCATTCACAAGAAACTCACATGCATTTTTCTGAAAGAGAAGCAGTTTGTTCCAACACCACAATTCACTGTGCGAAGTGAATGGAGTGTTGCTTCACTTTCTATATGCTCTCCTTTTAGAGAAAATCACTCTCTTTTGAAACTGCCTTAAGCTACTTACAAGCATTCACAAGAAAGTCACATCTGTTTCTCTGAAAAAGAAGCAGTCTGTTCCAACACTTCAATTCACTGTGCGAAGTGAATGGAGTGTTGCTTCACTTTCTAAATGCTGTCCTTTCAGAGAAAATCACTTTCCTTTGAAAGTGCCTTAAGCTACTTACAAGCATTCAACAGAAATTCACATGCGTTTCACTGAAAGAGAAGCAGTCTGTTCCAACACTTCAATTCACTGTGCGAAGTGAATGGAGTGTTGTTTCACTTTCTAAATGCTGTCCTTTCAGAGAAAATCACTTTCCTTTGAAAGTGCCTTAAGCTACTTACAAGCATTCACAAGAAAGTCACATCTGTTTCTCTGAAAAAGAAGCAGTCTGTTCCAACACTTCAATTCACTGTGCGAAGTGAATGGAGTGTTGCTTCACTTTCTAAATGCTGTCCTTTCAGAGAAAATCACTTTCCTTTGAAAGTGCCTTAAGCTACTTACAAGCATTCAACAGAAATTCACATGCGTTTCACTGAAAGAGAAGCAGTCTGTTCCAACACTTCAATTCACTGTGCGAAGTGAATGGAGTGTTGTTTCACTTTCTAAATGCTGTCCTTTCAGAGAAAATCACTTTCCTTTGAAAGTGCCTTAAGCTACTTACACACATTCACAGGAAACACAAATGCGTTTCTATGAAAGAGAAGCTGTCTGTTCCAACACTTCAATTCACTGTGCGAAGTGAATGGAGTGTTGCTTCACTTTCTAAATGCTCTCCTTTCAGAGAAAATCACTTTCCTATTAAAGTGCCTTAAGCTACTTACAAGCATTCAACAGAAATTCACATGCGTTTCACTGAAAGAGAAGCAGTCTGTTCCAACACTTCAATTCACTGTGCGAAGTGAATGGAGTGTTGCTTCACTTTCTAAATGCTGTCCTTTCAGAGAAAATCACTTTCCTTTGAAAGTGCCTTAAGCTACTTACAAGCATTCAACAGAAATTCACATGCATTTCACTGAAAGAGAAGCAGTCTGTTCCAACACTTCAATTCACTGTGCGAAGTGAATGGAGTGTTGCTTCACTTTCTAAATGCTGTCCTTTCAGAGAAAATCACTTTCCTTTGAAAGTGCCTTAAGCTACTTACAAGCATTCCACAGAAACTCACATGCGTTTCTCTGAAAAAGAAGCAGTCTGTTCCAACACTTCAATTCACTGTGCGAAGTGAATGGAGTGTTGCTTCACTTTCTAAATGCTGTCCTTTCAGAGACAATCACTTTCCTTTGAAAGTGCCTTAAGCTACTTACAAGCATTCACAAGAAACTCACATGCATTTTTCTGAAGGATTAGCAGTCTGTTCCAACACTTCAATTCACTGTGCGAAGTGAATGGAGTGTTGCTTCACTTTCTAAATGCTGTCCTTTCAGAGAAAATCACTTTCCTTTGAAAGTGCCTTAAGCTACTTACAATCATTCAATAGAAATTCACATGTGTTTCTCTGAAAATGAAGCAGTCTGTTCCAACACTTCAATTCACTGTGCCAAGTGAATGGAGTGTTGCTTCACTTTCTAAATGCTGTCCTTTCAGAGAAAATCACTTTCCTTTGAAAGTGCCTTAAGCTACTTACAAGCATTCCACAGAAATTCACATGCGTTTCTCTGAAAGAGAAGCAGTCTGCTCCAACACTTCAATTCACTGTGCTAAGTGAATGGAGTGTTGTTTCACTTTCTAAATGCTGTCCTTTCAGAGAAAATCACGTTCCTTTGAAAGTGCCTTAAGCTACTTATACACATTCACAGGAAACTCAAATGCGTTTCTATGAAAGAGAAGCTGTCTGTTCCAACACTTCAATTCACTGTGCGAAGTGAATGGAGTGTTGCTTCACTTTCTAAATGCTGTCCTTTCAGAGAAAATCACTTTCCTTTGAAAGTGCCTTAAGCTACTTACAAGCATTCAACAGAAATTCACACGCGTATCACTGAAAGAGAAGCTGTCTTTTCCAACACTTCAATTCACTGTGTGAAGTGAATGGAGTGTTGGTTCACTTTCTAAATGCTGTCCTTTCAGAGAAAATCACTTTCCTTTGAAAGTGCCTTAAGCTACTTACAAGCATTCACAAGAAACTCACATGCATTTTTCTGAAAGAGAAGCAGTTTGTTCCAACACTACAATTCACTGTGCGAAGTGAATGGAGTGTTGCTTCACTTTCTATATGCTCTCCTTTTAGAGAAAATCACTCTCTTTTGAAACTGCCTTAAGCTACTTACAAGCATTCACAAGAAAGTCACATCTGTTTCTCTGAAAAAGAAGCAGTCTGTTCCAACACTTCAATTCACTGTGCGAAGTGAATGGAATGTTGCTTCACTTTCTAAATGCTCTCCTTTTAGAGAAATTCACTCTCTTTTGAAACTGCCTTAAGCAACTTACAAGCATTCACAAGAAACTGACATGCAATTCTCTGAAAGAGAAGCAGTCTGTTCCAACACTTCAATTCACTGTGCGAAGTGAATGGAGAGTTGCTTCACTTTATAAATGCTGTCCTTTCAGAGAAAATCACTTTCCTTTGAAAGTGCCTTAAGCTACTTACAAGCATTCACAAAAAACTCAAATCCGTTTCTCTGAAAGAGAAGCTGTCTGTTCAAACACTTCAATTCACTGTGCGAAGTGAATGGAGTGTTGCTTCACTTTCTAAATGCTGTCCTTTCAGAGAAAATCACTTTCCTTTGAAAGTGCCTTAAGCTACTTACAAGCATTCCACAGAAATTCACATGCGTTTCTCTGAAAAAGAAGCAGTCTGTTCCAACACTTCAATTCACTGTGCGAAGTGAATGGAGTGTTGCTTCACTTTCTAAATGCTGTCCTTTCAGAGAAAATCACTTTCCTTTGAAAGTGCCTTAAGCCTCTTACAAGCATTCAACAGAAGTTCACATGCATTTCACTGAAAGAGAAGCAGTCTGTTCCAACACTTCAATTCACTGTGCTTAGTGAAGGGAGTGTTGCTTCATTTTCTAAATGCTGTCCTTTCAGAGAAAATCACTTTCCTTTGAAAGTGCCTTAAGCTACATACAAGCATTCCACAGAAATTCACATGCTTTTCTCTGAAAGAGAAGCAGTCTGTTCCAACACTTCAATTCACTGTGCGAAGTGAATGGAGTGTTGCTTCACTTTCTAAATGCTGTCCTTTCAGAGAAAATCACTTTCCTTTGAAAGTGCCTTAAGCTACTTGCAAGCATTCAACAGAAATTCACATGCATTTCACTGAAAGAGAAGCAGTCTGTTCCAACACTTCAATTCACTGTGCGAAGTGAATGGAGTGTTGCTTCACTTTCTAAATGCTGTCCTTTCAGAGAAAATCACTTTCCTTTGAAAGTGCCTTAAGCTACTTACAAGCATTCACAAGAAACTCACATGTTTTTTTCTGAAAGAGAAGCAGTTTGTTCGAACACTACAATTCACTGTGCGAAGTGAATGGAGTGTTGCTTCACTTTCTAAATGCTGTCCTTTCAGAGAAAATCACTTTCCTTTGAAAGTGCCTTAAGCTACTTACAAGCATTCAACAGAAATTAACATGCATTTCACTGAAAGATAAGCAGTCTGTTCCAACACTTCAATTCACTGTGCGAAGTGAAGGGAGTGTTGCTTCACTTCCTAAATGCTGTCCTTTCAGAGAAAATCACTTCCCTTTGAAAGTGCCTTAAGCTACTTACCCACATTCACAGGAAACTCAAATGCGTTTCTATGAAAGAGAAGCAGTCTGTTCCAACACTTCAATTCACTGTGCGAAGTGAATGGAGTGTTGCTTCTCTTTCTAAATGCTGTCCTTTCAGAGAAAATCACTTTCCTTTGAAAGTGCCTTAAGCCTCTTACAGGCATTCAACAGAAGTTCACATGCATTTCACTGAAAGAAAAGCAGTCTGTTCCAACACTTCAATTCACTGTGCGAAGTGAATGGAGTGTTGCTTCACTTTCTAAATGCTGTCCTTTCAGAGAAAATCACTTTCCTTTGAAAGTGCCTTAAGCTACTTACAAGCATTCCACAGAAATTCACATGCGTTTCTCTGAAAAAGAAGCAGTCTGTTCCAACACTTCAATTCACTGTGCGAAGTGAATGGAGTGTTGCTTCACTTTCTAAATGCTCTCCTTTCAGAGAAAATCACTTTCCTATTAAAGTGCCTTAAGCTACTTACAAGCATTCAACAGAAATTCACATGCGTTTCACTGAAAGAGAAGCAGTCTGTTCCAACACTTCAATTCACTGTGCGAAGTGAATGGAGTGTTGCTTCACTTTCTAAATGCTGTCCTTTCAGAGAAAATCACTTTCCTTTGAAAGTGCCTTAAGCTACTTACAAGCATTCAACAGAAATTCACATGCATTTCACTGAAAGAGAAGCAGTCTGTTCCAACACTTCAATTCACTGTGCGAAGTGAATGGAGTGTTGCTTCACTTTCTAAATGCTGTCCTTTCAGAGAAAATCACTTTCCTTTGAAAGTGCCTTAAGCTACTTACAAGCATTCCACAGAAACTCACATGCGTTTCTCTGAAAAAGAAGCAGTCTGTTCCAACACTTCAATTCACTGTGCGAAGTGAATGGAGTGTTGCTTCACTTTCTAAATGCTGTCCTTTCAGAGACAATCACTTTCCTTTGAAAGTGCCTTAAGCTACTTACAAGCATTCACAAGAAACTCACATGCATTTTTCTGAAGGATTAGCAGTCTGTTCCAACACTTCAATTCACTGTGCGAAGTGAATGGAGTGTTGCTTCACTTTCTAAATGCTGTCCTTTCAGAGAAAATCACTTTCCTTTGAAAGTGCCTTAAGCTACTTACAATCATTCAATAGAAATTCACATGTGTTTCTCTGAAAATGAAGCAGTCTGTTCCAACACTTCAATTCACTGTGCCAAGTGAATGGAGTGTTGCTTCACTTTCTAAATGCTGTCCTTTCAGAGAAAATCACTTTCCTTTGAAAGTGCCTTAAGCTACTTACAAGCATTCCACAGAAATTCACATGCGTTTCTCTGAAAGAGAAGCAGTCTGTTCCAACACTTCAATTCACTGTGCTAAGTGAATGGAGTGTTGTTTCACTTTCTAAATGCTGTCCTTTCAGAGAAAATCACTTTCCTTTGAAAGTGCCTTAAGCTACTTATACACATTCACAGGAAACTCAAATGCGTTTCTATGAAAGAGAAGCTGTCTGTTCCAACACTTCAATTCACTGTGCGAAGTGAATGGAGTGTTGCTTCACTTTCTAAATGCTGTCCTTTCAGAGAAAATCACTTTCCTTTGAAAGTGCCTTAAGCTACTTACAAGCATTCAACAGAAATTCACACGCGTATCACTGAAAGAGAAGCTGTCTTTTCCAACACTTCAATTCACTGTGTGAAGTGAATGGAGTGTTGGTTCACTTTCTAAATGCTGTCCTTTCAGAGAAAATCACTTTCCTTTGAAAGTGCCTTAAGCTACTTACAAGCATTCCACAGAAACTCACATGCGCTTCTCTGAAAAAGAAGCAGTCTGTTCCAACACTTCAATTCACTGTGCGAAGTGAATTGAGTGTTGCTTCACTTTCTAAATGCTGTCCTTTCCGAGAAAATCACTTTCCTTTGAAAGTGCCTTAAGCTACTTACAAGCATTCAATAGAAATTCACTTGTGTTTCTCTGAAAAAGAAGCAGTCTGTTCCAACACTTCAATTCACTGTGCGAAGTGAATGGAGTGTTGCTTCACTTTCTAAATGCTGTCCTTTCAGAGACAATCACTTTTTTTTGAAAGTGCCTTAAGCTACTTATAAGCATTCACAAGAAACTCACATGCATTTTTCTGAAAGAGAAGCAGTCTGTTCCAACACTTCAATTCACTGTGCGTAGTAAATGGAGTGTTGCTTCACTTTCTAAATGCTGTCTTTTCAGAGAAAATCAGATTCCTTTGAAAGTGCCTTAAGCTACTTACAAGCATTCACAAAAAACTCATATCTGTTTCTCTGAAAGAGAAGTAGTCTGTTCCAACACTTCAATTCACTGTGCGAAGTGAATGGAGTGTTGTTTCATTTTCTAAATGCTGTCCTTTCAGAGAAAATCAATTTCCTTTGAAAGTGCCTTAAGCTACTTACACACATTCACAGGAAACTCAAATGCGTTTCTATGAATGAGAAGCTGTCTGTTCCAACACTTCAATTCACTGTGCGAAGTGAATGAAGTGTCGCTTCACTTTCTAAATGCTGTCCTTCCAGAGAAAATCACTTTCCTTTGAAAGTGCCTTAGGCTACTTACAAGCATTCAACAGAAATTCACATGCGTTTCACTGAAAGAGAAGCAGTCTGTTCCAACACTTCAATTCACTGTGCGAAGTGAAAGGAGTGTTGCTTCACTTTCTAAATACTGTCCTTTCAGAGAAAATCAATTTCCTTTGAAAGTGCCTTAAGCTACTTACACACATTCACAGGAAACTCAAATGCGTTTCTATGAAAGAGAAGCTGTCTGTTCCAACACTTCAATTCACTGTGCGAAGTGAATGGAGTGTTGCTTCACTTTCTAAATGCTGTCCTTTCAGAGAAAATCACTTTCCTTTGCAAATGCCTTCAGCTACTTACAAGCATTTAACAGAAATTAACATGTGTTTCTATGAAAAAGAAGCAGTCTGTTCCAACACTTCAATTCACTGTGCGAAGTGAATGGAGAGTTGCTTCACTTTATAAACGCTGTCCTTTCAGAGAAAATCACTTTGCTTTGAAAGTGCCTGAAGCTACTTACACGCATTCACAAAAAACTCACATCCGTTTCTCTGAAAGAGAAGAAGTCTGTTCCAACACTTCAATTCATTGGGCGAAGTGAATGGAGTGTTGCTTCACTTTCTATATGCTCTCCTTTTAGAGAAAATCACTCTCTTTTGAAAATGCCTTAAGCTACATACAAGCATTCAGAAGAACTCACATGCATTTTTCTGAAAGAGAAGCAGTCTGTTCCAACACTTCAATTCACTGTGCGAAGTGAATGGAGTGTTGTTTCACTTTCTAAATGCTGTCCTTTCAGAGAAAATCACTCTCCTTTGAAAGTTCCTTAAGCTACTTACACACATTCACAGGAAACTCAAATGCGTTTCTATGAAAGAGAAGCTGTCTGTTCCAACACTTCAATTCACTGTGCGAAGTGAATGGAGTGTTGCTTCACTTTCTAAATGCTGTCCTTTCAGAGAAAATCACTTTCCTTTGAAAGTGCCTTAAGCTACTTACAAGCATTCAACAGAAATTCACATGCATTTCACTGAAAGAGAAGCAGTCTGTTCCAACACTTCAATTCACTGTGTGAAGTGGAAGTGAATGGAGTGTTGTTTCACTTTCTAAATCCTGTCCTTTCAGAGAAAATCACTTTCCTTTGAAAGTGCCTTAAGCTACTTACACACATTCACAGGAAACTCAAATGCGTTTCTATGAAAGAGAAGCTGTCTGTTCCAACACTTCAATTCACTTTGCGAAGTGAATGCAGTGCTGCTTCACTTTCTATATGCTCTCCTTTTAGAGAAAATCACTCTCTTTTGAAACTGCCTTAAGCTACTTACAAGCATTCACAAGAAAGTCACATCTGTTTCTCTGAAAAAGAAGCAGTCTGTTCCAACACTTCAATTCACTGTGCAAAGTGAATGGAATGTTGCTTCACTTTCTAAATGCTCTCCTTTTAGAGAAATTCACTCTCTTTTGAAACTGCCTTAAGCAACTTACAAGCATTCACAAGAAACTCACATGCAATTCTCTGAAAGAGAAGCAGTCTGCTCCAACACTTCAATTCACTGTGCGAAGTGAATGGAGAGTTGCTTCACTTTATAAATGCTGTCCTTTCAGAGAAAATCACTTTCCTTTGAAAGTGCCTTAAGCTACTTACAAGCATTCACAAAAAACTCACATCCGTTTCTCTGAAAGAGAAGCTGTCTGTTCCAACACTTCAATTCACTGTGCGAAGTGAATGGAGTGTTGCTTCACTTTCTAAATGCTGTCCTTTCAGAGAAAATCACTTTCCTTTGAAAGTGCCTTAAGCTGCTTACAAGCATTCCACAGAAACTCACATGCGTTTCTCTGAAAAAGAAGCAGTCTGTTCCAACACTTCAATTCACTGTGCGAAGTGAATGGAGTATTGCTTCACTTTCTAAATGCTGTCCTTTCAGAGACAATCACTTTCCTTTGAAAGTGCCTTAAGCTACTTACAAGCATTCACAAGAAACTCACATGCATTTTTCTGAAGGATTAGCAGTCTGTTCCAACACTTCAATTCACTGTGCGAAGTGAATGGAGTGTTGCTTCACTTTCTAAATGCTGTCCTTTAAGAGAAAATCACTTTCCCTTGAAAGTGTCTTAAGCTACTTACAATCATTCAATAGAAATTCACATGTGTTTCTCTGAAAATGAAGCAGTCTGTTCCAACACTTCAATTCACTGTGCCAAGTGAATGGAGTGTTGCTTCACTTTCTAAATGCTGTCCTTTCAGAGAAAATCACTTTCCTTTGAAAGTGCCTTAAGCTACTTACAAGCATTCCACAGAAATTCACATGCGTTTCTCTGAAAGAGAAGCAGTCTGCTCCAACACTTCAATTCACTGTGCTAAGTGAATGGAGTGTTGTTTCACTTTCTAAATGCTGTCCTTTCAGAGAAAATCACTTTCCTTTGAAAGTGCCTTAAGCTACTTATACACATTCACAGGAAACTCAAATGCGTTTCTATGAAAGAGAAGCTGTCTGTTCCAACACTTCAATTCACTGTGCGAAGTGAATGGAGTGTTGCTTCACTTTCTAAATGCTGTCCTTTCAGAGAAAATCACTTTCCTTTGAAAGTGCCTTAAGCTACTTACAAGCATTCAACAGAAATTCACACGCGTATCACTGAAAGAGAAGCTGTCTGTTCCAACACTTCAATTCACTGTGTGAAGTGAATGGAGTGCTGCTTCACTTTCTAAATGCTGTCCTTTCAGAGAAAATCACTTTCCTTTGAAAGTGCCTTAAGCTACTTACAAGCATTCACAAGAAACTCACATGCATTTTTCTGAAAGAGAAGCAGTTTTTTTCCAACACTACAATTCACTGTGCGAAGTGAATGGAGTGTTGCTTCACTTTCTATATGCTCTCCTTTTAGAGAAAATCACTCTCTTTTGAAACTTCCTTAAGCTACTTACAAGCATTCACAAGAAAGTCACATCTGTTTCTCTGAAAAAGAAGCAGTCTGTTCCAACACTTCAATTCACTGTGCGAAGTGAATGGAATGTTGCTTCACTTTCTAAATGCTCTCCTTTTAGAGAAATTCACTCTCTTTTGAAACTGCCTTAAGCAACTTACAAGCATTCACAAGAAACTCACATGCAATTCTCTGAAAGAGAAGCAGTCTGTTCCAACACTTCAATTCACTGTGCGAAGTGAATGGAGAGTTGCTTCACTTTATAAATGCTGTCCTTTCAGAGAAAATCACTTTCCTTTGAAAGTGCCTTAAGCTACTTACAAGCATTCACAAAAAACTCACATCCGTTTCTCTGAAAGAGAAGCTGTCTGTTCCAACACTTCAATTCACTGTGCGAAGTGAATGGAGTGTTGCTTCACTTTCTAAATGCTGTCCTTTCAGAGAAAATCACTTTCCTTTGAAAGTGCCTTAAGCTACTTCCAAGCATTCACAAGAAACTCACATGCATTTTTCTGAAAGAAAAGCAGTCTGTTCCAACACTTCAATTCACTGTGCGTAGTGAGTGGAGTGTTGCTTTACTTTCTAAATGCTGTCCTTTCAGAGAAAATCACTTTCCTTTGAAAGTGCCTTAAGCTACTTACAAGCATTCACAAAAAACTCATATCTGTTTCTCTTAAAGAGAAGCAGTCTGTTTCAACACTTCAATTCACTGTGCGAAGTGAATGGAGTGTTGCTTCACTTTCTAAATGCTGTCCTTTCAGAGAAAATCACTTTCCTTTGAAAGTGCCTTAAGCTACTTACAAGCATTCCACAGAAATTCACATGCGTTTCTCTGAAAAAGAAGCAGTCTGTTCCAACACTTCAATTCACTGTGCGAAGTGAATGCAGTGTTGCTTCACTTTCTAAATGCTGTCCTTTCAGAGAAAATCACTTTCCTTTGAAAGTGCCTTAAGCCTCTTGCAAGCATTCAACAGAAGTTCACATGCATTTCACTGAAAGAGAAGCAGTATGTTCCAACACTTCAATTCACTGTGCGAAGTGAATGGAGTGTTGCTTCACTTTCTAAATGCTGTCTTTTCAGAGAAAATCACTTTCCTTTGAAAGTGCCTTAAGCTATTTACAAGCATTCACAAGAAACTCTCATGCATTTTTCTGAAAGTTAAGCAGTCTGTTCCAACACTTCAATTCACTGTGCGAAGTGAATGGAGTGTTGCTTCACTTTCTATATGCTCTCCTTTTAGAGAAAATCACTCTCTTTTGAAACTGCCTTAAGCTACTTACAAGCATTCACAAGAAAGTCATATCTGTTTCTCTGAAAAAGAAGCAGTCTGTTCCAACACTTCAATTCACTGTGCGAAGTGAATGGAGTGTTGCTTCACTTTCTAAATGCTGTCCTTTCAGAGAAAATCACTTTCCTTTGAAGGTGCCTTAAGCTACTTACAAGCATTCAACAGAAATTCACATGCGTTTCAATGAAAGAGAAGCAGTCTGTTCCAACACTTCAATTCACTGTGCAAAGTGAATGGAGTGTTGTTTCACTTTCTAAATGCTGTCCTTTCAGAGAAAATCACTTTCCTTTGAAAGTGCCTTAAGCTACTTACACACATTCACAGGAAACTCAAATGCGTTTTTATGAAAGAGAAGCTGTCTGTTCCAACACTTCAATTCACTGTGCGAAGTGAATGGAGTGTTGCTTCACTTTCTAAATGCTGTCCTTTCAGAGAAAATCACTTTCCTATTAAAGTGCCTTAAGCTACTTACAAGCATTCAACAGAAATTCACATGCGTTTCACTGAAAGAGAAGCAGTCTGTTCCAACACTTCAATTCACTGTGCGAAGTGAATGGAGTGTTGCTTCACTTTCTAAATGCTGTCCTTTCAGAGAAAATCACTTTCCTTTGAAAGTGCCTTAAGCTACTTACAAGCATTCAACAGAAATTCACATGCATTTTAATGAAAGAGAAGCAGTCTGTTCCAACACTTCAATTCACTGTGCGAAGTGAATGGAGTGTTGCTTCACTTTCTAAATGCTGTCCTTTCAGAGAAAATCACTTTCCTTTGAAAGTGCCTTAAGCTACTTACAAGCATTCCACAGAAACTCACATGCGTTTCTCTGAAAAAGAAGCAGTCTGTTCCAACACTTCAATTCACTGTGCGAAGTGAATGGAGTGTTGCTTCACTTTCTAAATGCTGTCCTTTCAGAGACAATCACTATCCTTTGAAAGTGCCTTAAGCTACTTACAAGCATTCACAAGAAACTCACATGCGTTTCTCTGAAAAAGAAGCAGTCTGTTCCAACACTTCAATTCACTGTGCGAATTGAATGGAGTGTTGCTTCACTTTCTAAATGCTGTCCTTTCAGAGAAAATCACTTTCCTTTGAAAGTGCCTTAAGCTACTTACAATCATTCAATAGAAATTCACATGTGTTTCTCTGAAAATGAAGCAGTCTGTTCCAACACTTCAATTCACTGTGCCAAGTGAATGGAGTGTTGCTTCACTTTCTAAATGCTGTCCTTTCAGAGAAAATCACTTTCCTTTGAAAGTGCCTTAAGCTACTTACAAGCATTCCACAGAAATTCACATGCGTTTCTCTGAAAGAGAAGCAGTCTGCTCCAACACTTCAATTCACTGTGCTAAGTGAATGGAGTGTTGTTTCACTTTCTAAATGCTGTCCTTTCAGAGAAAATCACTTTCTTTGAAAGTGCCTTAAGCTACTTATACACATTCACAGGAAACTCAATTGCGTTTCTATGAAAGAGAATCTGTCTGTTCCAACACTTCAATTCACTGTGCGAAGTGAATGGAGTGTTGCTTCACTTTCTAAATGCTGTCCTTTCAGAGAAAATCACTTTCCTTTGAAAGTGTCTTAAGCTACTTACAAGCATTCCACAGAAATTCACATGCGTTTCTCTGAAAGAGAAGCAGTCTGCTCCAACACTTCAATTCACTGTGCTAAGTGAATGGAGTGTTGTTTCACTTTCTAAATGCTGTCCTTTCAGAGAAAATCACTTTCCTTTGAAAGTGCCTTAAGCTACTTACAAGCATTCACAAAAAACTCACATCCGTTTCTCTGAAAGAGAAGCAGTCTGTTCCAACACTTCAATTCACTGTGCGAAGTGAATGGAGTGTTGCTTCACTTTCTAAATGCTGTCCTTTCAGAGAAAATCACTTTCCTTTGAAAGTGCCTTAAGCTACTTACAAGCATTCCACAGAAATTCACATGCGTTTCTCTGAAAAAGAAGCAGTCTGTTCCAACACTTCAATTCACTGTGCGAAGTGAATGGAGTGTTGCTTCACTTTCTAAATGCTGTCCTTTCAGAGAAAATCACGTTCCTTTGAAAGTGCCTTAAGCCTCTTACAAGCATTCAACAGAAGTTCACATGCATTACACTGAAAGAGAAGCAGTCTGTTCCAACACTTCAATTCACTGTGCTTAGTGAAGGGAGTGTTGCTTCATTTTCTAAATGCTGTCCTTTCAGAGAAAATCACTTTCCTTTGAAAGTGCCTTTAGCTACATACAAGCATTCAATAGAAATTCACATGTGTTTCTCTGAAAAAGAAGCAGTCTGTTCCAACACTTCAATTCACTGTGCGAAGTGAATGGAGTGTCTTCACTTTCTAAATGCTGTCCTTTCAGAGAAAATCACTTTCCTTTGAAAGTGCCTTAAGCTACTTACAAGCATTCACAAGAAACTCACATGCATTTTTCTGAAAGATAAGCAGTCTGTTCCAACACTTCAATTCACTGTGCGTAGTGAATGGAGTGTTGCTTGACTTTCTAAATGCTGTCCTTTCAGAGAAAATCACTTTCCTTTGAAAGTGCCTTAAACTACATACAAGCATTCACAAAAAACTCATATCTGTTTCTCTGAAAGAGAAGCAGTCTGTTCCAACACTTCAATTCACTGTGCGAAGTGAATGGAATGTTGTTTCATTTTCTAAATGCTGTCCTTTCAGAGAAAATCACTTTCCTTCGAAAGTGCCTTAAGCTACTTACAAGCATTCCACAGAAATTCACATGCGTTTCTCTGAAAGAGATGCAGTCTGTTCCAACACTTCAATTCACTGTGCTAACTGAATGGAGTGTTGTTTCACTTTCTAAATGCTGTCCTTTCAGAGAAAATCACTTTCCTTTGAAAGTGCCTTAAGCTACTTACACACATTCACAGGAAACTCAAATGCGTTTCTATGAAAGAGAAGCTGTCTGTTCCAACACTTCAATTCACTGTGCGAAGTGAATGGAGTGTTGCTTCACTTTCTAAATGCTGTCCTTTCAGAGAAAATCACTTTCCTTTGAAAGTGCCTTAGGCTACTTACAAGCATTCAACAGAAATTCAAATGAGTTTCACTGAAAGAGAAGCAGTCTGTTCCAACACTTCAATTCACTGTGCGAAGTGAATGGAGTATTGCTTCACTTTCTAAAAGCTGTCCTTTCAGAGAAAATCACTTTGCTTTGAAAGTGCCTTAAGCTACTTACACACATTCACAGGAAACTCAAATGTGTTTCTATGAAAGAGAAGCTGTCTGTTCCAACACTTTAATTCACTGTGCGAAGTGAATGGAGTGTTGCTTCACTTTCTAAATGCTGTCCTTTCAGAGAAAATCACTTTCCTTTGAAAGTGCCTTAGGCTACTTACAAGCATTCAACAGAAATTCAAATGAGTTTCACTGAAAGAGAAGCAGTCTGTTCCAACACTTCAATTCACTGTGCGAAGTGAATGGAGTATTGCTTCACTTTCTAAAAGCTGTCCTTTCAGAGAAAATCACTTTCCTTTGAAAGTGCCTTAAGCTACTTACAAGCATTCACAAGAAACTCACATGCATTTTTCTGAAAGAGAAGCAGTTTGTTCCAACACTACAATTCACTGTGCGAAGTGAATGGAGTGTTGCTTCACTTTCTATATGCTCTCCTTTTAGAGAAAATCACTCTCTTTTGAAACTGCCTTAAGCTACTTACAAGCATTCACAAGAAAGTCACATCTGTTTCTCTGAAAAAGAAGCAGTCTGTTCCAACACTTCAATTCACTGTGCGAAGTGAATGGAATGTTGCTTCACTTTCTAAATGCTCTCCTTTTAGAGAAATTCACTCTCTTTTGAAACTGCCTTAAGCAACTTACAAGCATTCACAAGAAACTGACATGCAATTCTCTGAAAGAGAAGCAGTCTGTTCCAACACTTCAATTCACTGTGCGAAGTGAATGGAGAGTTGCTTCACTTTATAAATGCTGTCCTTTCAGAGAAAATCACTTTCCTTTGAAAGTGCCTTAAGCTACTTACAAGCATTCACAAAAAACTCAAATCCGTTTCTCTGAAAGAGAAGCTGTCTGTTCAAACACTTCAATTCACTGTGCGAAGTGAATGGAGTGTTGCTTCACTTTCTAAATGCTGTCCTTTCAGAGAAAATCACTTTCCTTTGAAAGTGCCTTAAGCTACTTACAAGCATTCCACAGAAATTCACATGCGTTTCTCTGAAAAAGAAGCAGTCTGTTCCAACACTTCAATTCACTGTGCGAAGTGAATGGAGTGTTGCTTCACTTTCTAAATGCTGTCCTTTCAGAGAAAATCACTTTCCTTTGAAAGTGCCTTAAGCCTCTTACAAGCATTCAACAGAAGTTCACATGCATTTCACTGAAAGAGAAGCAGTCTGTTCCAACACTTCAATTCACTGTGCTTAGTGAAGGGAGTGTTGCTTCATTTTCTAAATGCTGTCCTTTCAGAGAAAATCACTTTCCTTTGAAAGTGCCTTAAGCTACATACAAGCATTCCACAGAAATTCACATGCTTTTCTCTGAAAGAGAAGCAGTCTGTTCCAACACTTCAATTCACTGTGCGAAGTGAATGGAGTGTTGCTTCACTTTCTAAATGCTGTCCTTTCAGAGAAAATCACTTTCCTTTGAAAGTGCCTTAAGCTACTTGCAAGCATTCAACAGAAATTCACATGCATTTCACTGAAAGAGAAGCAGTCTGTTCCAACACTTCAATTCACTGTGCGAAGTGAATGGAGTGTTGCTTCACTTTCTAAATGCTGTCCTTTCAGAGAAAATCACTTTCCTTTGAAAGTGCCTTAAGCTACTTACAAGCATTCACAAGAAACTCACATGTTTTTTTCTGAAAGAGAAGCAGTTTGTTCGAACACTACAATTCACTGTGCGAAGTGAATGGAGTGTTGCTTCACTTTCTAAATGCTGTCCTTTCAGAGAAAATCACTTTCCTTTGAAAGTGCCTTAAGCTACTTACAAGCATTCAACAGAAATTAACATGCATTTCACTGAAAGATAAGCAGTCTGTTCCAACACTTCAATTCACTGTGCGAAGTGAAGGGAGTGTTGCTTCACTTCCTAAATGCTGTCCTTTCAGAGAAAATCACTTCCCTTTGAAAGTGCCTTAAGCTACTTACCCACATTCACAGGAAACTCAAATGCGTTTCTATGAAAGAGAAGCAGTCTGTTCCAACACTTCAATTCACTGTGCGAAGTGAATGGAGTGTTGCTTCTCTTTCTAAATGCTGTCCTTTCAGAGAAAATCACTTTCCTTTGAAAGTGCCTTAAGCCTCTTACAGGCATTCAACAGAAGTTCACATGCATTTCACTGAAAGAAAAGCAGTCTGTTCCAACACTTCAATTCACTGTGCGAAGTGAATGGAGTGTTGCTTCACTTTCTAAATGCTGTCCTTTCAGAGAAAATCACTTTCCTTTGAAAGTGCCTTAAGCTACTTACAAGCATTCCACAGAAATTCACATGCGTTTCTCTGAAAAAGAAGCAGTCTGTTCCAACACTTCAATTCACTGTGCGAAGTGAATGGAGTGTTGCTTCACTTTCTAAATGCTCTCCTTTCAGAGAAAATCACTTTCCTATTAAAGTGCCTTAAGCTACTTACAAGCATTCAACAGAAATTCACATGCGTTTCACTGAAAGAGAAGCAGTCTGTTCCAACACTTCAATTCACTGTGCGAAGTGAATGGAGTGTTGCTTCACTTTCTAAATGCTGTCCTTTCAGAGAAAATCACTTTCCTTTGAAAGTGCCTTAAGCTACTTACAAGCATTCAACAGAAATTCACATGCATTTCACTGAAAGAGAAGCAGTCTGTTCCAACACTTCAATTCACTGTGCGAAGTGAATGGAGTGTTGCTTCACTTTCTAAATGCTGTCCTTTCAGAGAAAATCACTTTCCTTTGAAAGTGCCTTAAGCTACTTACAAGCATTCCACAGAAACTCACATGCGTTTCTCTGAAAAAGAAGCAGTCTGTTCCAACACTTCAATTCACTGTGCGAAGTGAATGGAGTGTTGCTTCACTTTCTAAATGCTGTCCTTTCAGAGACAATCACTTTCCTTTGAAAGTGCCTTAAGCTACTTACAAGCATTCACAAGAAACTCACATGCATTTTTCTGAAGGATTAGCAGTCTGTTCCAACACTTCAATTCACTGTGCGAAGTGAATGGAGTGTTGCTTCACTTTCTAAATGCTGTCCTTTCAGAGAAAATCACTTTCCTTTGAAAGTGCCTTAAGCTACTTACAATCATTCAATAGAAATTCACATGTGTTTCTCTGAAAATGAAGCAGTCTGTTCCAACACTTCAATTCACTGTGCCAAGTGAATGGAGTGTTGCTTCACTTTCTAAATGCTGTCCTTTCAGAGAAAATCACTTTCCTTTGAAAGTGCCTTAAGCTACTTACAAGCATTCCACAGAAATTCACATGCGTTTCTCTGAAAGAGAAGCAGTCTGTTCCAACACTTCAATTCACTGTGCTAAGTGAATGGAGTGTTGTTTCACTTTCTAAATGCTGTCCTTTCAGAGAAAATCACTTTCCTTTGAAAGTGCCTTAAGCTACTTATACACATTCACAGGAAACTCAAATGCGTTTCTATGAAAGAGAAGCTGTCTGTTCCAACACTTCAATTCACTGTGCGAAGTGAATGGAGTGTTGCTTCACTTTCTAAATGCTGTCCTTTCAGAGAAAATCACTTTCCTTTGAAAGTGCCTTAAGCTACTTACAAGCATTCAACAGAAATTCACACGCGTATCACTGAAAGAGAAGCTGTCTTTTCCAACACTTCAATTCACTGTGTGAAGTGAATGGAGTGTTGGTTCACTTTCTAAATGCTGTCCTTTCAGAGAAAATCACTTTCCTTTGAAAGTGCCTTAAGCTACTTACAAGCATTCCACAGAAACTCACATGCGCTTCTCTGAAAAAGAAGCAGTCTGTTCCAACACTTCAATTCACTGTGCGAAGTGAATTGAGTGTTGCTTCACTTTCTAAATGCTGTCCTTTCCGAGAAAATCACTTTCCTTTGAAAGTGCCTTAAGCTACTTACAAGCATTCAATAGAAATTCACTTGTGTTTCTCTGAAAAAGAAGCAGTCTGTTCCAACACTTCAATTCACTGTGCGAAGTGAATGGAGTGTTGCTTCACTTTCTAAATGCTGTCCTTTCAGAGACAATCACTTTTTTTTGAAAGTGCCTTAAGCTACTTATAAGCATTCACAAGAAACTCACATGCATTTTTCTGAAAGAGAAGCAGTCTGTTCCAACACTTCAATTCACTGTGCGTAGTAAATGGAGTGTTGCTTCACTTTCTAAATGCTGTCTTTTCAGAGAAAATCAGATTCCTTTGAAAGTGCCTTAAGCTACTTACAAGCATTCACAAAAAACTCATATCTGTTTCTCTGAAAGAGAAGTAGTCTGTTCCAACACTTCAATTCACTGTGCGAAGTGAATGGAGTGTTGTTTCATTTTCTAAATGCTGTCCTTTCAGAGAAAATCAATTTCCTTTGAAAGTGCCTTAAGCTACTTACACACATTCACAGGAAACTCAAATGCGTTTCTATGAATGAGAAGCTGTCTGTTCCAACACTTCAATTCACTGTGCGAAGTGAATGAAGTGTCGCTTCACTTTCTAAATGCTGTCCTTCCAGAGAAAATCACTTTCCTTTGAAAGTGCCTTAGGCTACTTACAAGCATTCAACAGAAATTCACATGCGTTTCACTGAAAGAGAAGCAGTCTGTTCCAACACTTCAATTCACTGTGCGAAGTGAAAGGAGTGTTGCTTCACTTTCTAAATACTGTCCTTTCAGAGAAAATCAATTTCCTTTGAAAGTGCCTTAAGCTACTTACACACATTCACAGGAAACTCAAATGCGTTTCTATGAAAGAGAAGCTGTCTGTTCCAACACTTCAATTCACTGTGCGAAGTGAATGGAGTGTTGCTTCACTTTCTAAATGCTGTCCTTTCAGAGAAAATCACTTTCCTTTGCAAATGCCTTCAGCTACTTACAAGCATTTAACAGAAATTAACATGTGTTTCTATGAAAAAGAAGCAGTCTGTTCCAACACTTCAATTCACTGTGCGAAGTGAATGGAGAGTTGCTTCACTTTATAAACGCTGTCCTTTCAGAGAAAATCACTTTGCTTTGAAAGTGCCTGAAGCTACTTACACGCATTCACAAAAAACTCACATCCGTTTCTCTGAAAGAGAAGAAGTCTGTTCCAACACTTCAATTCATTGGGCGAAGTGAATGGAGTGTTGCTTCACTTTCTATATGCTCTCCTTTTAGAGAAAATCACTCTCTTTTGAAAATGCCTTAAGCTACATACAAGCATTCAGAAGAACTCACATGCATTTTTCTGAAAGAGAAGCAGTCTGTTCCAACACTTCAATTCACTGTGCGAAGTGAATGGAGTGTTGTTTCACTTTCTAAATGCTGTCCTTTCAGAGAAAATCACTCTCCTTTGAAAGTTCCTTAAGCTACTTACACACATTCACAGGAAACTCAAATGCGTTTCTATGAAAGAGAAGCTGTCTGTTCCAACACTTCAATTCACTGTGCGAAGTGAATGGAGTGTTGCTTCACTTTCTAAATGCTGTCCTTTCAGAGAAAATCACTTTCCTTTGAAAGTGCCTTAAGCTACTTACAAGCATTCAACAGAAATTCACATGCATTTCACTGAAAGAGAAGCAGTCTGTTCCAACACTTCAATTCACTGTGTGAAGTGGAAGTGAATGGAGTGTTGTTTCACTTTCTAAATCCTGTCCTTTCAGAGAAAATCACTTTCCTTTGAAAGTGCCTTAAGCTACTTACACACATTCACAGGAAACTCAAATGCGTTTCTATGAAAGAGAAGCTGTCTGTTCCAACACTTCAATTCACTTTGCGAAGTGAATGCAGTGCTGCTTCACTTTCTATATGCTCTCCTTTTAGAGAAAATCACTCTCTTTTGAAACTGCCTTAAGCTACTTACAAGCATTCACAAGAAAGTCACATCTGTTTCTCTGAAAAAGAAGCAGTCTGTTCCAACACTTCAATTCACTGTGCAAAGTGAATGGAATGTTGCTTCACTTTCTAAATGCTCTCCTTTTAGAGAAATTCACTCTCTTTTGAAACTGCCTTAAGCAACTTACAAGCATTCACAAGAAACTCACATGCAATTCTCTGAAAGAGAAGCAGTCTGCTCCAACACTTCAATTCACTGTGCGAAGTGAATGGAGAGTTGCTTCACTTTATAAATGCTGTCCTTTCAGAGAAAATCACTTTCCTTTGAAAGTGCCTTAAGCTACTTACAAGCATTCACAAAAAACTCACATCCGTTTCTCTGAAAGAGAAGCTGTCTGTTCCAACACTTCAATTCACTGTGCGAAGTGAATGGAGTGTTGCTTCACTTTCTAAATGCTGTCCTTTCAGAGAAAATCACTTTCCTTTGAAAGTGCCTTAAGCTGCTTACAAGCATTCCACAGAAACTCACATGCGTTTCTCTGAAAAAGAAGCAGTCTGTTCCAACACTTCAATTCACTGTGCGAAGTGAATGGAGTATTGCTTCACTTTCTAAATGCTGTCCTTTCAGAGACAATCACTTTCCTTTGAAAGTGCCTTAAGCTACTTACAAGCATTCACAAGAAACTCACATGCATTTTTCTGAAGGATTAGCAGTCTGTTCCAACACTTCAATTCACTGTGCGAAGTGAATGGAGTGTTGCTTCACTTTCTAAATGCTGTCCTTTAAGAGAAAATCACTTTCCCTTGAAAGTGTCTTAAGCTACTTACAATCATTCAATAGAAATTCACATGTGTTTCTCTGAAAATGAAGCAGTCTGTTCCAACACTTCAATTCACTGTGCCAAGTGAATGGAGTGTTGCTTCACTTTCTAAATGCTGTCCTTTCAGAGAAAATCACTTTCCTTTGAAAGTGCCTTAAGCTACTTACAAGCATTCCACAGAAATTCACATGCGTTTCTCTGAAAGAGAAGCAGTCTGCTCCAACACTTCAATTCACTGTGCTAAGTGAATGGAGTGTTGTTTCACTTTCTAAATGCTGTCCTTTCAGAGAAAATCACTTTCCTTTGAAAGTGCCTTAAGCTACTTATACACATTCACAGGAAACTCAAATGCGTTTCTATGAAAGAGAAGCTGTCTGTTCCAACACTTCAATTCACTGTGCGAAGTGAATGGAGTGTTGCTTCACTTTCTAAATGCTGTCCTTTCAGAGAAAATCACTTTCCTTTGAAAGTGCCTTAAGCTACTTACAAGCATTCAACAGAAATTCACACGCGTATCACTGAAAGAGAAGCTGTCTGTTCCAACACTTCAATTCACTGTGTGAAGTGAATGGAGTGCTGCTTCACTTTCTAAATGCTGTCCTTTCAGAGAAAATCACTTTCCTTTGAAAGTGCCTTAAGCTACTTACAAGCATTCACAAGAAACTCACATGCATTTTTCTGAAAGAGAAGCAGTTTTTTTCCAACACTACAATTCACTGTGCGAAGTGAATGGAGTGTTGCTTCACTTTCTATATGCTCTCCTTTTAGAGAAAATCACTCTCTTTTGAAACTTCCTTAAGCTACTTACAAGCATTCACAAGAAAGTCACATCTGTTTCTCTGAAAAAGAAGCAGTCTGTTCCAACACTTCAATTCACTGTGCGAAGTGAATGGAATGTTGCTTCACTTTCTAAATGCTCTCCTTTTAGAGAAATTCACTCTCTTTTGAAACTGCCTTAAGCAACTTACAAGCATTCACAAGAAACTCACATGCAATTCTCTGAAAGAGAAGCAGTCTGTTCCAACACTTCAATTCACTGTGCGAAGTGAATGGAGAGTTGCTTCACTTTATAAATGCTGTCCTTTCAGAGAAAATCACTTTCCTTTGAAAGTGCCTTAAGCTACTTACAAGCATTCACAAAAAACTCACATCCGTTTCTCTGAAAGAGAAGCTGTCTGTTCCAACACTTCAATTCACTGTGCGAAGTGAATGGAGTGTTGCTTCACTTTCTAAATGCTGTCCTTTCAGAGAAAATCACTTTCCTTTGAAAGTGCCTTAAGCTACTTCCAAGCATTCACAAGAAACTCACATGCATTTTTCTGAAAGAAAAGCAGTCTGTTCCAACACTTCAATTCACTGTGCGTAGTGAGTGGAGTGTTGCTTTACTTTCTAAATGCTGTCCTTTCAGAGAAAATCACTTTCCTTTGAAAGTGCCTTAAGCTACTTACAAGCATTCACAAAAAACTCATATCTGTTTCTCTTAAAGAGAAGCAGTCTGTTTCAACACTTCAATTCACTGTGCGAAGTGAATGGAGTGTTGCTTCACTTTCTAAATGCTGTCCTTTCAGAGAAAATCACTTTCCTTTGAAAGTGCCTTAAGCTACTTACAAGCATTCCACAGAAATTCACATGCGTTTCTCTGAAAAAGAAGCAATCTGTTCCAACACTTCAATTCACTGTGCGAAGTGAATGCAGTGTTGCTTCACTTTCTAAATGCTGTCCTTTCAGAGAAAATCACTTTCCTTTGAAAGTGCCTTAAGCCTCTTGCAAGCATTCAACAGAAGTTCACATGCATTTCACTGAAAGAGAAGCAGTATGTTCCAACACTTCAATTCACTGTGCGAAGTGAATGGAGTGTTGCTTCACTTTCTAAATGCTGTCTTTTCAGAGAAAATCACTTTCCTTTGAAAGTGCCTTAAGCTATTTACAAGCATTCACAAGAAACTCTCATGCATTTTTCTGAAAGTTAAGCAGTCTGTTCCAACACTTCAATTCACTGTGCGAAGTGAATGGAGTGTTGCTTCACTTTCTATATGCTCTCCTTTTAGAGAAAATCACTCTCTTTTGAAACTGCCTTAAGCTACTTACAAGCATTCACAAGAAAGTCATATCTGTTTCTCTGAAAAAGAAGCAGTCTGTTCCAACACTTCAATTCACTGTGCGAAGTGAATGGAGTGTTGCTTCACTTTCTAAATGCTGTCCTTTCAGAGAAAATCACTTTCCTTTGAAGGTGCCTTAAGCTACTTACAAGCATTCAACAGAAATTCACATGCGTTTCAATGAAAGAGAAGCAGTCTGTTCCAACACTTCAATTCACTGTGCAAAGTGAATGGAGTGTTGTTTCACTTTCTAAATGCTGTCCTTTCAGAGAAAATCACTTTCCTTTGAAAGTGCCTTAAGCTACTTACACACATTCACAGGAAACTCAAATGCGTTTTTATGAAAGAGAAGCTGTCTGTTCCAACACTTCAATTCACTGTGCGAAGTGAATGGAGTGTTGCTTCACTTTCTAAATGCTGTCCTTTCAGAGAAAATCACTTTCCTATTAAAGTGCCTTAAGCTACTTACAAGCATTCAACAGAAATTCACATGCGTTTCACTGAAAGAGAAGCAGTCTGTTCCAACACTTCAATTCACTGTGCGAAGTGAATGGAGTGTTGCTTCACTTTCTAAATGCTGTCCTTTCAGAGAAAATCACTTTCCTTTGAAAGTGCCTTAAGCTACTTACAAGCATTCAACAGAAATTCACATGCATTTTAATGAAAGAGAAGCAGTCTGTTCCAACACTTCAATTCACTGTGCGAAGTGAATGGAGTGTTGCTTCACTTTCTAAATGCTGTCCTTTCAGAGAAAATCACTTTCCTTTGAAAGTGCCTTAAGCTACTTACAAGCATTCCACAGAAACTCACATGCGTTTCTCTGAAAAAGAAGCAGTCTGTTCCAACACTTCAATTCACTGTGCGAAGTGAATGGAGTGTTGCTTCACTTTCTAAATGCTGTCCTTTCAGAGACAATCACTATCCTTTGAAAGTGCCTTAAGCTACTTACAAGCATTCACAAGAAACTCACATGCGTTTCTCTGAAAAAGAAGCAGTCTGTTCCAACACTTCAATTCACTGTGCGAATTGAATGGAGTGTTGCTTCACTTTCTAAATGCTGTCCTTTCAGAGAAAATCACTTTCCTTTGAAAGTGCCTTAAGCTACTTACAATCATTCAATAGAAATTCACATGTGTTTCTCTGAAAATGAAGCAGTCTGTTCCAACACTTCAATTCACTGTGCCAAGTGAATGGAGTGTTGCTTCACTTTCTAAATGCTGTCCTTTCAGAGAAAATCACTTTCCTTTGAAAGTGCCTTAAGCTACTTACAAGCATTCCACAGAAATTCACATGCGTTTCTCTGAAAGAGAAGCAGTCTGCTCCAACACTTCAATTCACTGTGCTAAGTGAATGGAGTGTTGTTTCACTTTCTAAATGCTGTCCTTTCAGAGAAAATCACTTTCTTTGAAAGTGCCTTAAGCTACTTATACACATTCACAGGAAACTCAATTGCGTTTCTATGAAAGAGAATCTGTCTGTTCCAACACTTCAATTCACTGTGCGAAGTGAATGGAGTGTTGCTTCACTTTCTAAATGCTGTCCTTTCAGAGAAAATCACTTTCCTTTGAAAGTGTCTTAAGCTACTTACAAGCATTCCACAGAAATTCACATGCGTTTCTCTGAAAGAGAAGCAGTCTGCTCCAACACTTCAATTCACTGTGCTAAGTGAATGGAGTGTTGTTTCACTTTCTAAATGCTGTCCTTTCAGAGAAAATCACTTTCCTTTGAAAGTGCCTTAAGCTACTTACAAGCATTCACAAAAAACTCACATCCGTTTCTCTGAAAGAGAAGCAGTCTGTTCCAACACTTCAATTCACTGTGCGAAGTGAATGGAGTGTTGCTTCACTTTCTAAATGCTGTCCTTTCAGAGAAAATCACTTTCCTTTGAAAGTGCCTTAAGCTACTTACAAGCATTCCACAGAAATTCACATGCGTTTCTCTGAAAAAGAAGCAGTCTGTTCCAACACTTCAATTCACTGTGCGAAGTGAATGGAGTGTTGCTTCACTTTCTAAATGCTGTCCTTTCAGAGAAAATCACGTTCCTTTGAAAGTGCCTTAAGCCTCTTACAAGCATTCAACAGAAGTTCACATGCATTACACTGAAAGAGAAGCAGTCTGTTCCAACACTTCAATTCACTGTGCTTAGTGAAGGGAGTGTTGCTTCATTTTCTAAATGCTGTCCTTTCAGAGAAAATCACTTTCCTTTGAAAGTGCCTTTAGCTACATACAAGCATTCAATAGAAATTCACATGTGTTTCTCTGAAAAAGAAGCAGTCTGTTCCAACACTTCAATTCACTGTGCGAAGTGAATGGAGTGTCTTCACTTTCTAAATGCTGTCCTTTCAGAGAAAATCACTTTCCTTTGAAAGTGCCTTAAGCTACTTACAAGCATTCACAAGAAACTCACATGCATTTTTCTGAAAGATAAGCAGTCTGTTCCAACACTTCAATTCACTGTGCGTAGTGAATGGAGTGTTGCTTGACTTTCTAAATGCTGTCCTTTCAGAGAAAATCACTTTCCTTTGAAAGTGCCTTAAACTACATACAAGCATTCACAAAAAACTCATATCTGTTTCTCTGAAAGAGAAGCAGTCTGTTCCAACACTTCAATTCACTGTGCGAAGTGAATGGAGTGTTGTTTCATTTTCTAAATGCTGTCCTTTCAGAGAAAATCACTTTCCTTCGAAAGTGCCTTAAGCTACTTACAAGCATTCCACAGAAATTCACATGCGTTTCTCTGAAAGAGATGCAGTCTGTTCCAACACTTCAATTCACTGTGCTAACTGAATGGAGTGTTGTTTCACTTTCTAAATGCTGTCCTTTCAGAGAAAATCACTTTCCTTTGAAAGTGCCTTAAGCTACTTACACACATTCACAGGAAACTCAAATGCGTTTCTATGAAAGAGAAGCTGTCTGTTCCAACACTTCAATTCACTGTGCGAAGTGAATGGAGTGTTGCTTCACTTTCTAAATGCTGTCCTTTCAGAGAAAATCACTTTCCTTTGAAAGTGCCTTAGGCTACTTACAAGCATTCAACAGAAATTCAAATGAGTTTCACTGAAAGAGAAGCAGTCTGTTCCAACACTTCAATTCACTGTGCGAAGTGAATGGAGTATTGCTTCACTTTCTAAAAGCTGTCCTTTCAGAGAAAATCACTTTGCTTTGAAAGTGCCTTAAGCTACTTACACACATTCACAGGAAACTCAAATGTGTTTCTATGAAAGAGAAGCTGTCTGTTCCAACACTTTAATTCACTGTGCGAAGTGAATGGAGTGTTGCTTCACTTTCTAAATGCTGTCCTTTCAGAGAAAATCACTTTCCTTTGAAAGTGCCTTAGGCTACTTACAAGCATTCAACAGAAATTCAAATGAGTTTCACTGAAAGAGAAGCAGTCTGTTCCAACACTTCAATTCACTGTGCGAAGTGAATGGAGTATTGCTTCACTTTCTAAAAGCTGTCCTTTCAGAGAAAATCACTTTGCTTTGAAAGTGCCTTAAGCTACTTACACACATTCACAGGAAACTCAAATGTGTTTCTATGAAAGAGAAGCTGTCTGTTCCAACACTTTAATTCACTGTGCGAAGTGAATGGAGTGTTGCTTCACTTTCTAAATGCTGTCCTTTCAGAGAAAATCACTTTCCTTTGAAAGTGCCTTAAGCTACTTACACACATTCACAGGAAACTCAAATGCGTTTCTATGAAAGAGAAGCTGTCTGTTCCAACACTTCAATTCACTGTGCGAAGTGAATGCAGTGCTGCTTCACTTTCTAAATGCTGTCCTTTCAGAGAAAATCACTTTCCTTTGAAAGTGCCTTAAGCTACTTACAAGCATTCCACAGAAATTCACATGCGTTTCTCTGAAAAAGAAGCAGTCTATTCCAACACTTCAATTCACTGTGCGAAGTGAATGGAGTGTTGCTTCACTTTCTAAATGCTGTCCTTTCAGAGAAAATCACTTTCCTTTGAAAGTGCCTTAAGCTACTTACAAGCATTCACAGGAAACTCACATGCATTTTTCTGAAAGAGAAGCAGTCTGTTCCAACACTTCAATTCACTGTGCGTAGTGAATGGAGTGTTGCTTCACTTTCTAAATGCTGTCCTTTCAGAGACAATCACTTTCCTTTGAAAGTGCCTTAAGCTACTTACAAGCATTCACAAGAAACTCACGTGCATTTTTTTGAAAGAGAAGCAGTCTATACCAACACTTCAATTCACTGTGCGTAGTTAATTTAGTGTTGCTTCACTTTCTAAATGCTGTCCTTTCAGAGAAAATCACTTTCCTTTGAAAGTACCTTAAGCTACTTACAAGCATTCACAAAAAACTCATATCTGTTTCTCTGAAAGAGAAGTAGTCTGTTCCAACACTTCAATTCACTGTGCGAAGTGAATGGAGTGTTGTTTCATTTTCTAAATGCTGTCCTTTCAGAGAAAATCACTTTCCTTTGAAAGTGCCTTAAGCTACTTACAAGCATTCCACAGAAATTCACATGCGTTTCTCTGAAAGAGAAGCAGTCTGTTCCAACACTACAATTCACTGTGCTAACTGAATGGAGTGTTGTTTCACTTTCTAAATGCTGTCCTTTCAGAGAAAATCACTTTCCTTTGAAAGTGCCTTAAGCTACTTACACACATTCACAGGAAACTCAAATGCGTTTCTATGAAAGAGAAGCTGTCTGTTCCAACACTTCAATTCACTGTGCGAAGTGAATGGAGTGTTGTTTCACTTTCTAAATGCTGTACTTTCAGAGAAAATCACTTTCCTTTGAAAGTGCCTTAGGCTACTTACAAGCATTCAACAGAAATTCACATGCGTTTCACTGAAAGAGAAGCAGTCTGTTCCAACACTTCAATTCACTGTGCGAATTGAATGGAGTGTTGCTTCACTTTCTAAATGCTGTCCTTTCAGAGAAAATCACTTTCCTTTGAAAGTGCCTTAAGCTACTTACACACATTCACAGGAAACTCAAATGCGTTTTTATGAAAGAGAAGCTGTCTGTTCCAACACTTCAATTCACTGTGCGAAGTGAATGGAGTGTTGCTTCACTTTCTAAATGCTGTCCTTTCAGAGAAAATCACTTTCCTTTGAAAGTGCCTTAAGCTACTTACAAGCATTCAACAGAAATTCACATGCATTTCACTGAAAGAGAAGCAGTCTGTTCCAACACTTCAATTCACTGTGCGAACTGAATGGAGTGTTGCTTCACTTTCTAAATGCTGTCCTTTCAGAGAAAATCACTTTCCTTTGAAAGTGCCTTAAGCTACTTACAAGCATTCAACAGAAATTCACATGCATTTCACTGAAAGAGAAGCAGTCTGTTCCAACACTTCAACTCACTGTGCGAAGTGAATGCAGTGCTGCTTCACTTTCTAAATGCTGTCCTTTCAGAGAAAATCACTTTCCTTTGAAAGTGCCTTAAGCTACTTACACACATTCACAGGAAACTCAAATGCGTTTCTATGAAAGAGAAGCTGTCTGTTCCAACACTTCAATTCACTGTGCGAAGTGAATGGAGTGTTGCTTCACTTTCTAAATGCTGTCCTTTCAGAGAAAATCACTTTCCTTTGAAAGTACCTTAGGCTACTTACAAGCATTCAACAGAAATTCACATGAGTTTCACTGAAAGAGAAGCATTCTGTTCCAACACTTCAATTCACTGTGCGAAGTGAATGGAGTGTTGCTTCACTTTCTAAATGCTGTCCTTTCAGAGAAAATCACTTTCCTTTGAAAGTGCCTTAAGCTACTTACACACATTCACAGGAAACTCAAATGTGTTTCTATGAAAGAGAAGCTGTCTGTTCCAACACTTTAATTCACTGTGCGAAGTGAATGGAGTGTTGCTTCACTTTCTAAATGCTGTCCTTTCAGAGAAAATCACTTTCCTTTGAAAGTGCCTTAAGCTACTTACACACATTCACAGGAAACTCAAATGCGTTTCTATGAAAGAGAAGCTGTCTGTTCCAACACTTCAATTCACTGTGCGAAGTGAATGCAGTGCTGCTTCACTTTCTAAATGCTGTCCTTTCAGAGAAAATCACTTTCCTTTGAAAGTGCCTTAAGCTACTTACAAGCATTCCACAGAAATTCACATGCGTTTCTCTGAAAAAGAAGCAGTCTGTTCCAACACTTCAATTCACTGTGCGAAGTGAATGGAGTGTTGCTTCACTTTCTAAATGCTGTCCTTTCAGAGAAAATCACTTTCCTTTGAAAGTGCCTTAAGCTACTTACAAGCATTCACAAGAAACTCACATGCATTTTTCTGAAAGAGAAGCAGTCTGTTCCAACACTTCAATTCACTGTGCGTAGTGAATGGAGTGTTGCTTCACTTTCTAAATGCTGTCCTTTCCGAGAAAATCACTCTCCTTTGAAAGTGCCTTAAGCTACTTACAAGCATTCACAAGAAACTCACGTGCATTTTTCTGAAAGAGAAGCAGTCTATTCCAACACTTCAATTCACTGTGCGTAGTGAATGGAGTTTTGCTTCACTTTCTAAATGCTGTCCTTTCAGAGAAAATCACTTTCCTTTGAAAGTGCCTTAAGCTACTTACAAGCATTCACAAAAAACTCATATCTGTTTCTCTGAAAGAGAAGTAGTCTGTTCCAACACTTCAATTCACTGTGCGAAGTGAATGGAGTGTTGTTTCATTTTCTAAATGCTGTCCTTTCAGAGAAAATCACTTTCCTTTGAAAGTGCCTTAAGCTTTTTACAAGCATTCCACAGAAATTCACATGCGTTTCTCTGAAAGAGAAGCAGTCTGTTCCAACACTTCAATTCACTGTGCTAACTGAATGGAGTGTTGTTTCACTTTCGAAATGCTGTCCTTTCAGAGAAAATCACTTTCCTTTGAAAGTGCCTTAAGCTACTTACACACATTCACAGGAAACTCAAATGCGTTTCTATGAAAGAGAAGCTGTCTGTTCCAACACTTCAATTCACTGTGCGAAGTGAATGGAGTGTTGCTTCACTTTCTAAATGCTGTCCTTTCAGAGAAAATCACTTTGCTTTGAAAGTGCCTTAGGCTACTTACAAGCATTCAACAGAAATTCACATGCGTTTCACTGAAAGAGAAGCAGTCTGTTCCAACACTTCAATTCACTGTGCGAATTGAATGGAGTGTTGCTTCACTTTCTAAATGCTGTCTTTCAGAGAAAATCACTTTCCTTTGAAAGTGCCTTAAGCTACTTACACACATTCACAGGAAACTCAAATGCGTTTCTATGAAAGAGAAGCTGTCTGTTCCAACACTTCAATTCACTGTGCGAAGTGAATGGAGTGTTGCTTCACTTTCTAAATGCTGTCCTTTCAGAGAAAATCACTTTCCTTTGAAAGTGCCTTAAGCTACTTACAAGCATTCAACAGAAATTCACATGCATTTCACCGAAAGAGAAGCAGTCTGTTCCAACACTTCAATTCACTGTGTGAACTGAATGGAGTGTTGCTTTACTTTCTAAATGCTGTCCTTTCAGAGAAAATCACTTTCCTTTGAAAGTGCCTTAAGCTACTTACAAGCATTCACAAGAAACTCACATGCATTTTTCTGAAAGAGAAGCAGTCTGTTCCAACACTTCAATTCACTGTGCGTAGTGAATGGAGTGTTGCTTCACTTTCTAAATGCTGTCCTTTCAGAGAAAATCACTTTCCTTTGAAAGTGCCTTAAGCTACTTACACACATTCACAGGAAACTCAAATGCGTTTCTATGAAAGAGAAGCTGTCTGTTCCAACACTTCAATTCAATGTGCGAACTGAATGGAGTGTTGCTTCACTTTCTAAATGCTGTCCTTTCAGAGAAAATCACTTTCCTTTGAAAGTGCCTTAAGCTACTTACAAGCATTCAACAGAAATTCACATGCATTTCACTGAAAGAGAAGCAGTCTGTTCCAACACTTCAATTCACTGTGCGAAGTGAATGCAGTGCTGCTTCACTTTCTAAATGCTGTCCTTTCAGAGAAAATCACTTTCCTTTGAAAGTGCCTTAAGCTACTTACAAGCATTCACAAGAAACTCACATGCATTTTTCTGAAAGAGAAGCAGTCTGTTCCAACACTTCAATTCACTGTGCGTAGTGAATGGAGTGTTGCTTCACTTTCTAAATGCTGTCCTTTCAGAGAAAATCACTTTCCTTTGAAAGTGCCTTAAGCTACTTACTAGCATTCAATAGAAATTCACATGTGTTTCTCTGAAAAAGAAGCAGTCTGTTCCAACACTTCAATTCACTGTGCGAAGTGAATGGAGTGTTGCTTCATTTCTAAATGCTGTCCTTTCAGAGACAATCACTTTCCTTTGAAAGTGCCTTAAGCTACTTACAAGCATTCACAAGAAACTCACGTGCATTTTTCTGAAAGAGAAGCAGTCTATTCCAACACTTCAATTCACTGTGCGTAGTGAATGGAGTGTTGCTTCACTTTCTAAATGCTGTCCTTTCAGAGAAAATCACTTTCCTTTGAAAGTGCCTTAAGCTACTTACACACATTCACAGGAAACTCAAATGCGTTTCTATGAAAGAGAAGCTGTCTGTTCCAACACTTCAATTCACTGTGCGAAGTGAATGGAGTGTTGCTTCACTTTCTAAATGCTGTCCTTTCAGAGAAAATCACTTTCCTTTGAAAGTGCCTTAAGCTACTTACAAGCATTCAACAGAAATTCACATGCGTTTCACTGAAAGAGAAGCAGTCTGTTCCAACACTTCAATTCACTGTGCGAAGTGAATGGAGTGTTGCTTCACTTTCTAAATGCTGTCCTTTCAGAGAAAATCACTTTCCTTTGAAAGTGCCTTAAGCTACTTACAAGCATTCAACAGAAATTCACATGCATTTCACTGAAAGAGAAGCAGTCTGTTCCAACACTTCAACTCACTGTGCGAAGTGAATGCAGTGCTGCTTCACTTTCTAAATGCTGTCCTTTCAGAGAAAATCACTTTCCTTTGAAAGTGCCTTAAGCTACTTACACACATTCACAGGAAACTCAAATGCGTTTCTATGAAAGAGAAGCTGTCTGTTCCAACACTTCAATTCACTGTGCGAAGTGAATGGAGTGTTGCTTCACTTTCTAAATGCTGTCCTTTCAGAGAAAATCACTTTCCTTTGAAAGTGCCTTAGGCTACTTACAAGCATTCAACAGAAATTCACATGAGTTTCACTGAAAGAGAAGCATTCTGTTCCAACACTTCAATTCACTGTGCGAAGTGAATGGAGTGTTGCTTCACTTTCTAAATGCTGTCCTTTCAGAGAAAATCACTTTCCTTTGAAAGTGCCTTAAGCTACTTACACACATTCACAGGAAACTCAAATGTGTTTCTATGAAAGAGAAGCTGTCTGTTCCAACACTTTAATTCACTGTGCGAAGTGAATGGAGTGTTGCTTCACTTTCTAAATGCTGTCCTTTCAGAGAAAATCACTTTCCTTTGAAAGTGCCTTAAGCTACTTACACACATTCACAGGAAACTCAAATGCGTTTCTATGAAAGAGAAGCTGTCTGTTCCAACACTTCAATTCACTGTGCGAAGTGAATGCAGTGCTGCTTCACTTTCTAAATGCTGTCCTTTCAGAGAAAATCACTTTCCTTTGAAAGTGCCTTAAGCTACTTACAAGCATTCCACAGAAATTCACATGCGTTTCTCTGAAAAAGAAGCAGTCTGTTCCAACACTTCAATTCACTGTGCGAAGTGAATGGAGTGTTGCTTCACTTTCTAAATGCTGTCCTTTCAGAGAAAATCACTTTCCTTTGAAAGTGCCTTAAGCTACTTACAAGCATTCACAAGAAACTCACATGCATTTTTCTGAAAGAGAAGCAGTCTGTTCCAACACTTCAATTCACTGTGCGTAGTGAATGGAGTGTTGCTTCACTTTCTAAATGCTGTCCTTTCCGAGAAAATCACTCTCCTTTGAAAGTGCCTTAAGCTACTTACAAGCATTCACAAGAAACTCACGTGCATTTTTCTGAAAGAGAAGCAGTCTATTCCAACACTTCAATTCACTGTGCGTAGTGAATGGAGTGTTGCTTCACTTTCTAAATGCTGTCCTTTCAGAGAAAATCACTTTCCTTTGAAAGTGCCTTAAGCTACTTACAAGCATTCACAAAAAACTCATATCTGTTTCTCTGAAAGAGAAGTAGTCTGTTCCAACACTTCAATTCACTGTGCGAAGTGAATGGAGTGTTGTTTCATTTTCTAAATGCTGTCCTTTCAGAGAAAATCACTTTCCTTTGAAAGTGCCTTAAGCTTTTTACAAGCATTCCACAGAAATTCACATGCGTTTCTCTGAAAGAGAAGCAGTCTGTTCCAACACTTCAATTCACTGTGCTAACTGAATGGAGTGTTGTTTCACTTTCGAAATGCTGTCCTTTCAGAGAAAATCACTTTCCTTTGAAAGTGCCTTAAGCTACTTACACACATTCACAGGAAACTCAAATGCGTTTCTATGAAAGAGAAGCTGTCTGTTCCAACACTTCAATTCACTGTGCGAAGTGAATGGAGTGTTGCTTCACTTTCTAAATGCTGTCCTTTCAGAGAAAATCACTTTGCTTTGAAAGTGCCTTAGGCTACTTACAAGCATTCAACAGAAATTCACATGCGTTTCACTGAAAGAGAAGCAGTCTGTTCCAACACTTCAATTCACTGTGCGAAGTGAATGGAGTGTTGCTTCACTTTCTAAATGCTGTCCTTTCAGAGAAAATCACTTTCCTTTGAAAGTGCCTTAAGCTACTTACACACATTCACAGGAAACTCAAATGCGTTTCTATGAAAGAGAAGCTGTCTGTTCCAACACTTCAATTCACTGTGCGAAGTGAATGCAGTGCTGCTTCACTTTCTAAATGCTGTCCTTTCAGAGAAAATCACTTTCCTTTGAAAGTGCCTTAAGCTACTTACAAGCATTCCACAGAAATTCACATGCGTTTCTCTGAAAAAGAAGCAGTCTGTTCCAACACTTCAATTCACTGTGCGAAGTGAATGGAGTGTTGCTTCACTTTCTAAATGCTGTCCTTTCAGAGAAAATCACTTTCCTTTGAAAGTGCCTTAAGCTACTTACAAGCATTCACAAGAAACTCACATGCATTTTTCTGAAAGAGAAGCAGTCTGTTCCAACACTTCAATTCACTGTGCGTAGTGAATGGAGTGTTGCTTCACTTTCTAAATGCTGTCCTTTCCGAGAAAATCACTCTCCTTTGAAAGTGCCTTAAGCTACTTACAAGCATTCACAAGAAACTCACGTGCATTTTTCTGAAAGAGAAGCAGTCTATTCCAACACTTCAATTCACTGTGCGTAGTGAATGGAGTTTTGCTTCACTTTCTAAATGCTGTCCTTTCAGAGAAAATCACTTTCCTTTGAAAGTGCCTTAAGCTACTTACAAGCATTCAACAGAAATTCACATGCATTTCACTGAAAGAGAAGCAGTCTGTTCCAACACTTCAACTCACTGTGCGAAGTGAATGCAGTGCTGCTTCACTTTCTAAATGCTGTCCTTTCAGAGAAAATCACTTTCCTTTGAAAGTGCCTTAAGCTACTTACACACATTCACAGGAAACTCAAATGCGTTTCTATGAAAGAGAAGCTGTCTGTTCCAACACTTCAATTCACTGTGCGAAGTGAATGGAGTGTTGCTTCACTTTCTAAATGCTGTCCTTTCAGAGAAAATCACTTTCCTTTGAAAGTGCCTTAGGCTACTTACAAGCATTCAACAGAAATTCACATGAGTTTCACTGAAAGAGAAGCATTCTGTTCCAACACTTCAATTCACTGTGCGAAGTGAATGGAGTGTTGCTTCACTTTCTAAATGCTGTCCTTTCAGAGAAAATCACTTTCCTTTGAAAGTGCCTTAAGCTACTTACACACATTCACAGGAAACTCAAATGTGTTTCTATGAAAGAGAAGCTGTCTGTTCCAACACTTTAATTCACTGTGCGAAGTGAATGGAGTGTTGCTTCACTTTCTAAATGCTGTCCTTTCAGAGAAAATCACTTTCCTTTGAAAGTGCCTTAAGCTACTTACACACATTCACAGGAAACTCAAATGCGTTTCTATGAAAGAGAAGCTGTCTGTTCCAACACTTCAATTCACTGTGCGAAGTGAATGCAGTGCTGCTTCACTTTCTAAATGCTGTCCTTTCAGAGAAAATCACTTTCCTTTGAAAGTGCCTTAAGCTACTTACAAGCATTCCACAGAAATTCACATGCGTTTCTCTGAAAAAGAAGCAGTCTGTTCCAACACTTCAATTCACTGTGCGAAGTGAATGGAGTGTTGCTTCACTTTCTAAATGCTGTCCTTTCAGAGAAAATCACTTTCCTTTGAAAGTGCCTTAAGCTACTTACAAGCATTCACAAGAAACTCACATGCATTTTTCTGAAAGAGAAGCAGTCTGTTCCAACACTTCAATTCACTGTGCGTAGTGAATGGAGTGTTGCTTCACTTTCTAAATGCTGTCCTTTCCGAGAAAATCACTCTCCTTTGAAAGTGCCTTAAGCTACTTACAAGCATTCACAAGAAACTCACGTGCATTTTTCTGAAAGAGAAGCAGTCTATTCCAACACTTCAATTCACTGTGCGTAGTGAATGGAGTTTTGCTTCACTTTCTAAATGCTGTCCTTTCAGAGAAAATCACTTTCCTTTGAAAGTGCCTTAAGCTACTTACAAGCATTCACAAAAAACTCATATCTGTTTCTCTGAAAGAGAAGTAGTCTGTTCCAACACTTCAATTCACTGTGCGAAGTGAATGGAGTGTTGTTTCATTTTCTAAATGCTGTCCTTTCAGAGAAAATCACTTTCCTTTGAAAGTGCCTTAAGCTTTTTACAAGCATTCCACAGAAATTCACATGCGTTTCTCTGAAAGAGAAGCAGTCTGTTCCAACACTTCAATTCACTGTGCTAACTGAATGGAGTGTTGTTTCACTTTCGAAATGCTGTCCTTTCAGAGAAAATCACTTTCCTTTGAAAGTGCCTTAAGCTACTTACACACATTCACAGGAAACTCAAATGCGTTTCTATGAAAGAGAAGCTGTCTGTTCCAACACTTCAATTCACTGTGCGAAGTGAATGGAGTGTTGCTTCACTTTCTAAATGCTGTCCTTTCAGAGAAAATCACTTTGCTTTGAAAGTGCCTTAGGCTACTTACAAGCATTCAACAGAAATTCACATGCGTTTCACTGAAAGAGAAGCAGTCTGTTCCAACACTTCAATTCACTGTGCGAATTGAATGGAGTGTTGCTTCACTTTCTAAATGCTGTCCTTTCAGAGAAAATCACTTTCCTTTGAAAGTGCCTTAAGCTACTTACACACATTCACAGGAAACTCAAATGCGTTTCTATGAAAGAGAAGCTGTCTGTTCCAACACTTCAATTCACTGTGCGAAGTGAATGGAGTGTTGCTTCACTTTCTAAATGCTGTCCTTTCAGAGAAAATCACTTTCCTTTGAAAGTGCCTTAAGCTACTTACAAGCATTCAACAGAAATTCACATGCATTTCACCGAAAGAGAAGCAGTCTGTTCCAACATTTCAATTCACTGTGTGAACTGAATGGAGTGTTGCTTTACTTTCTAAATGCTGTCCTTTCAGAGAAAATCACTTTCCTTTGAAAGTGCCTTAAGCTACTTACAAGCATTCACAAGAAACTCACATGCATTTTTCTGAAAGAGAAGCAGTCTGTTCCAACATTTCAATTCACTGTGCGTAGTGAATGGAGTGTTGCTTCACTTTCTAAATGCTGTCCTTTCAGAGAAAATCACTTTCCTTTGAAAGTGCCTTAAGCTACTTACACACATTCACAGGAAACTCAAATGCGTTTCTATGAAAGAGAAGCTGTCTGTTCCAACACTTCAATTCAATGTGCGAACTGAATGGAGTGTTGCTTCCCTTTCTAAATGCTGTCCTTTCAGAGAAAATCACTTTCCTTTGAAAGTGCCTTAAGCTACTTACAAGCATTCAACAGAAATTCACATGCATTTCACTGAAAGAGAAGCAGTCTGTTCCAACACTTCAATTCACTGTGCGAAGTGAATGCAGTGCTGCTTCACTTTCTAAATGCTGTCCTTTCAGAGAAAATCACTTTCCTTTGAAAGTGCCTTAAGCTACTTACAAGCATTCACAAGAAACTCACATGCATTTTTCTGAAAGAGGAGCAGTCTGTTCCAACACTTCAATTCACTGTGCATAGTGAATGGAGTGTTGCTTCACTTTCTAAATGCTGTCCTTTCAGAGAAAATCACTTTCCTTTGAAAGTGCCTTAAGCTACTTACTAGCATTCAATAGAAATTCACATGTGTTTCTCTGAAAAAGAAGCAGTCTGTTCCAACACTTCAATTCACTGTGCGAAGTGAATGGAGTGTTGCTTCATTTCTAAATGCTGTCCTTTCAGAGACAATCACTTTCCTTTGAAAGTGCCTTAAGCTACTTACAAGCATTCACAAGAAACTCACGTGCATTTTTCTGAAAGAGAAGCAGTCTATTCCAACACTTCAATTCACTGTGCGTAGTGAATGGAGTGTTGCTTCACTTTCTAAATGCTGTCCTTTCAGAGAAAATCACTTTCCTTTGAAAGTGCCTTAAGCTACTTACACACATTCACAGGAAACTCAAATGCGTTTCTATGAAAGAGAAGCTGTCTGTTCCAACACTTCAATTCACTGTGCGAAGTGAATGGAGCGTTGCTTCACTTTCTAAATGCTGTCCTTTCAGAGACAATCACTTTCCTTTGAACGTGCCTTAAGCTACTTACAAGCATTTACAAGAAACTCACATGCATTTTTCTGAAAGATTAGCAGTCTGTTCCAACACTTCAATTCACTGTGCGAAGTGAATGGAGTGTTGCTTCACTTTCTAAATGCTGTCCTTTCAGAGAAAATCACTTTCCTTTGAAAGTGCCTTAAGCTACTTACAATCATTCAATAGAAATTCACATGTGTTTCTCTGAAAATGAAGCAGTCTGTTCCAACACTTCAATTCACTGTGCCAAGTGAATGGAGTGTTGCTTCACTTTCTAAATGCTGTCCTTTCAGAGACAATCACTTTCCTTTGAAAGTGCCTTAAGCTACTTACAAGCATTCACAAGAAACTCACGTGCATTTTTCTGAAAGAGAAGCAGTCTATACCAACACTTCAATTCACTGTGCGTAGTTAATTTAGTGTTGCTGCACTTTCTAAATACTGTCCTTTCAGAGAAAATCACTTTCCTTTGAAAGTACCTTAAGCTACTTACAAGCATTCACAAAAAACTCATATCTGTTTCTCTGAAAGAGAAGTAGTCTGTTCCAACACTTCAATTCACTGTGCGAAGTGAATGGAGTGTTGTTTCATTTTCTAAATGCTGTCCTTTCAGAGAAAATCACTTTCCTTTGAAAGTGCCTTAAGCTACTTACAAGCATTCCACAGAAATTCACATGCGTTTCTCTGAAAGAGAAGCAGTCTGTTCCAACACTACAATTCACTGTGCTAACTGAATGGAGTGTTGTTTCACTTTCTAAATGCTGTCCTTTCAGAGAAAATCACTTTCCTTTGAAAGTGCCTTAAGCTACTTACACACATTCACAGGAAACTCAAATGCGTTTTTATGAAAGAGAAGCTGTCTGTTCCAACACTTCAATTCACTGTGCGAAGTGAATGGAGTGTTGTTTCACTTTCTAAATGCTGTACTTTCAGAGAAAATCACTTTCCTTTGAAAGTGCCTTAGGCTACTTACAAGCATTCAACAGAAATTCACATGCGTTTCACTGAAAGAGAAGCAGTCTGTTCCAACACTTCAATTCACTGTGCGAATTGAATGGAGTGTTGCTTCACTTTCTAAATGCTGTCCTTTCAGAGAAAATCACTTTCCTTTGAAAGTGCCTTAAGGTACTTACACACATTCACAGGAAACTCAAATGCGTTTTTATGAAAGAGAAGCTGTCTGTTCCAACACTTCAATTCACTGTGCGAAGTGAATGGAGTGTTGCTTCACTTTCTAAATGCTGTCCTTTCAGAGAAAATCACTTTCCTTTGAAAGTGCCTTAAGCTACTTACAAGCATTCAACAGAAATTCACATGCATTTCACTGAAAGAGAAGCAGTCTGTTCCAACACTTCAATTCACTGTGCGAACTGAATGGAGTGTTGCTTCACTTTCTAAATGCTGTCCTTTCAGAGAAAATCACTTTCCTTTGAAAGTGCCTTAAGCTACTTACAAGCATTCAACAGAAATTCACATGCATTTCACTGAAAGAGAAGCAGTCTGTTCCAACACTTCAACTCACTGTGCGAAGTGAATGCAGTGCTGCTTCACTTTCTAAATGCTGTCCTTTCAGAGAAAATCACTTTCCTTTGAAAGTGCCTTAAGCTACTTACACACATTCACAGGAAACTCAAATGCGTTTCTATGAAAGAGAAGCTGTCTGTTCCAACACTTCAATTCACTGTGCGAAGTGAATGGAGTGTTGCTTCACTTTCTAAATGCTGTCCTTTCAGAGAAAATCACTTTCCTTTGAAAGTGCCTTAGGCTACTTACAAGCATTCAACAGAAATTCACATGAGTTTCACTGAAAGAGAAGCATTCTGTTCCAACACTTCAATTCACTGTGCGAAGTGAATGGAGTGTTGCTTCACTTTCTAAATGCTGTCCTTTCAGAGAAAATCACTTTCCTTTGAAAGTGCCTTAAGCTACTTACACACATTCACAGGAAACTCAAATGTGTTTCTATGAAAGAGAAGCTGTCTGTTCCAACACTTTAATTCACTGTGCGAAGTGAATGGAGTGTTGCTTCACTTTCTAAATGCTGTCCTTTCAGAGAAAATCACTTTCCTTTGAAAGTGCCTTAAGCTACTTACACACATTCACAGGAAACTCAAATGCGTTTCTATGAAAGAGAAGCTGTCTGTTCCAACACTTCAATTCACTGTGCGAAGTGAATGCAGTGCTGCTTCACTTTCTAAATGCTGTCATTTCAGAGAAAATCACTTTCCTTTGAAAGTGCCTTAAGCTACTTACAAGCATTCCACAGAAATTCACATGCGTTTCTCTGAAAAAGAAGCAGTCTGTTCCAACACTTCAATTCTCTGTGCGAAGTGAATGGAGTGTTGCTTCACTTTCTAAATGCTGTCCTTTCAGAGAAAATCACTTTCCTTTGAAAGTGCCTTAAGCTACTTACAAGCATTCACAAGAAACTCACATGCATTTTTCTGAAAGAGAAGCAGTCTGTTCCAACACTTCAATTCACTGTGCGTAGTGAATGGAGTGGTGCTTCACTTTCTAAATGCTGTCCTTTCCGAGAAAATCACTTTCCTTTGAAAGTGCCTTAAGCTACTTACAAGCATTCACAAGAAACTCACGTGCATTTTTCTGAAAGAGAAGCAGTCTATTCCAACACTTCAATTCACTGTGCGTAGTGAATGGAGTTTTGCTTCACTTTCTAAATGCTGTCATTTCAGAGAAAATCACTTTCCTTTGAAAGTGCCTTAAGCTACTTACAAGCATTCACAAAAAACTCATATCTGTTTCTCTGAAAGAGAAGTAGTCTGTTCCAACACTTCAATTCACTGTGCGAAGTGAATGGAGTGTTGTTTCATTTTCTAAATGCTGTCCTTTCAGAGAAAATCACTTTCCTTTGAAAGTGCCTTAAGCTTTTTACAAGCATTCCACAGAAATTCACATGTGTTTCTCTGAAAGAGAAGCAGTCTGTTCCAACACTTCAATTCACTGTGCTAACTGAATGGAGTGTTGTTTCACTTTCGAAATGCTGTCCTTTCAGAGAAAATCACTTTCCTTTGAAAGTGCCTTAAGCTACTTACACACATTCACAGGAAACTCAAATGCGTTTCTATGAAAGAGAAGCTGTCTGTTCCAACACTTCAATTCACTGTGCGAAGTGAATGGAGTGTTGCTTCACTTTCTAAATGCTGTCCTTTCAGAGAAAATCACTTTCCTTTGAAAGTGCCTTAGGCTACTTACAAGCATTCAACAGAAATTCACATGCGTTTCACTGAAAGAGAAGCAGTCTGTTCCAACACTTCAATTCACTGTGCGAATTGAATGGAGTGTTGCTTCACTTTCTAAATGCTGTCCTTTCAGAGAAAATCACTTTCCTTTGAAAGTGCCTTAAGCTACTTACACACATTCACAGGAAACTCAAATGCGTTTCTATGAAAGAGAAGCTGTCTGTTCCAACACTTCAATTCACTGTGCGAAGTGAATGGAGTGTTGCTTCACTTTCTAAATGCTGTCCTTTCAGAGAAAATCACTTTCCTTTGAAAGTGCCTTAAGCTACTTACAAGCATTCAACAGAAATTCACATGCATTTCACCGAAAGAGAAGCAGTCTGTTCCAACAGTTCAATTCACTGTGCGAACTGAATGGAGTGTTGCTTCACTTTCTAAATGCTGTCCTTTCAGAGAAAATCACTTTCCTTTGAAAGTGCCTTAAGCTACTTACAAGCATTCACAAGAAACTCACATGCATTTTTCTGAAAGAGAAGCAGTCTGTTCCAACACTTCAATTCACTGTGCGTAGTGAATGGAGTGTTGCTTCACTTTCAAAATGCTGTCCTTTCAGAGAAAATCACTTTCTTTGAAAGTGCCTTAAGCTACTTACAAGCATTCAATAGAAATTCACATGTGTTTCTCTGAAAAAGAAGCAGTCTGTTCCAACACTTCAATTCACTGTGCGAAGTGAATGGAGTGTTGCTTCATTTCTAAATGCTGTCCTTTCAGAGACAATCACTTTCCTTTGAAAGTGCCTTAAGCTACTTACAAGCATTCACAAGAAACTCACGTGCATTTTTCTGAAAGAGAAGCAGTCTATTCCAACACTTCAATTCACTGTGCGTAGTGAATGGAGTGTTGCTTCACTTTCTAAATGCTGTCCTTTCAGAGAAAATCACTTTCCTTTGAAAGTGCCTTAAGCTACTTACACACATTCACAGGAAACTCAAATGCGTTTCTATGAAAGAGAAGCTGTCTGTTCCAACACTTCAATTCACTGTGCGAAGTGAATGGAGTGTTGCTTCACTTTCTAAATGCTGTCCTTTCAGAGAAAATCACTTTCCTTTGAAAGTGCCTTAAGCTACTTACAAGCATTCAACAGAAATTCACATGCGTTTCACTGAAAGAGAAGCAGTCTGTTCCAACACTTCAATTCACTGTGCGAAGTGAATGGAGTGTTGCTTCACTTTCTAAATGCTGTCCTTTCAGAGAAAATCACTTTCCTTTGAATGTGCCTTAAGCTACTTACAAGCATTCAACAGAAATTCACATGCATTTCACTGAAAGAGAAGCAGTCTGTTCCAACACTTCAATTCACTGTGCGAAGTGAATGGAGTGTTGCTTCACTTTCTAAATGCTGTCCTATCAGAGAAAATCACTTTCCTTTGAAAGTGCCTTAAGCTACTTACAAGCATTCCACAGAAACTCACATGCGTTTTTCTGAAAAAGAAGCAGTCTGTTCCAACACTTCAATTCACTGTGCGAAGTGAATGGAGTGTTGCTTCACTTTCTAAATGCTGTCCTTTCAGAGACAATCACTTTCCTTTGAACGTGCCTTAAGCTACTTACAAGCATTCACAAGAAACTCACATGCATTTTTCTGAAAGATTAGCAGTCTGTTCCAACACTTCAATTCACTGTGCGAAGTGAATGGAGTGTTGCTTCACTTTCTAAATGCTGTCCTTTCAGAGAAAATCACTTTCCTTTGAAAGTGCCTTAAGCTACTTACAATCATTCAATAGAAATTCACATGTGTTTCTCTGAAAATGAAGCAGTCTGTTCCAACACTTCAATTCACTGTGCCAAGTGAATGGAGTGTTGCTTCACTTTCTAAATGCTGTCCTTTCAGAGAAAATCACTTTCCTTTGAAAGTGCCTTAAGCTACTTACAAGCATTCAACAGAAATTCACATGCATTTCACTGAAAGAGAAGCAGTCTGTTCCAACACTTCAATTCACTGTGCGAAGTGAATGGAGCGTTGCTTCACTTTCTAAATGCTCTCCTTTTAGAGAAATTCACTCTCTTTTGAAACTGCCTTAAGCAACTTACAAGCATTCACAAGAAACTCACATGCAATTCTCTGAAAGAGAAGCAGTCTGTTCCAACACTTCAATTCACTGTGCGAAGAGAATGGAGTGTTGCTTCACTTTCTAAATGCTGTCCTTTCAGAGAAAATCACTTTCCTTTAAAAGTGCCTTCAGCTACTTACAAGCATTTACAGAAATTCACATGTGTTTCTATGAAAAAGAAGCAGTCTGTTCCAACACTTCAATTCACTGTGCGAAGTGAATGGAGAGTTGCTTCACTTTATAAATGCTGTCCTTTCAGAGAAAATCACTTTCCTTTGAAAGTGCCTTAAGCTACTTACAAGCATTCACAAAAAACTCACATCCGTTTCTCTGAAAGAGAAGCAGTCTGTTCCAACACTTCAATTCACTGTGCGAAGTGAATGGAGTGTTGCTTCACTTTCTAAATGCTGTCCTTTCAGAGAAAATCACTTTCCTTTGAAAGTGCCTTAAGCTACATACAAGCATTCAATAGAAATTCACATGTGTTTCTCTGAAAAAGAAGCAGTCTGTTCCAACACTTCAATTCACTTTGCGAAGTGAATGGAGTGTTGCTTCACTTTCTAAATGCTGTCCTTTCAGAGAAAATCACTTTCCTTTGAAAGTGCCTTAGGCCTCTTACAAGCATTCAACAGAAGTTCACATGCATTTCACTGAAAGAGAAGCAGTCTGTTCCAACACTTCAATTCACTGTGCTTAGTGAAGGGAGTGTTGCTTCATTTTCTAAATGCTGTCCTTTCAGAGAAAATCACTTTCCTTTGAAAGTGCCTTAAGCTACATACAAGCATTCAATAGAAATTCACATGTGTTTCTCTGAAAAAGAAGCAGTCTGTTCCAACACTTCAATTCACTGTGCGAAGTGAATGGAGTGTTGCTTCACTTTCTAAATGCTGTCCTTTCAGAGAAAATCACTTTCCTTTGAAAGTGCCTTAAGCTACTTACAAGCATTCACAAGAAACTCACATGCATTTTTCTGAAAGATAAGCAGTCTGTTCCAACACTTCAATTCAATGTGTGTAGTGAATGGAGTGTTGCTTCACTTTCTAAATGCTGTCCTTTCAGAGAAAATCACTTTCCTTTGAAAGTGCCTTAAGCTACTTACAAGCATTCCACAGAAATTCACATGCGTTTCTCTGAAAAAGAAGCAGTCTATTCCAACACTTCAATTCACTGTGCGAAGTGAATGGAGTGTTGCTTCACTTTCTAAATGCTGTCCTTTCAGAGAAAATCACTTTCCTTTGAAAGTGCCTTAAGCTACTTACAAGCATTCACAAGAAACTCACATGCATTTTTCTGAAAGAGAAGCAGTCTGTTCCAACACTTCAATTCACTGTGCGTAGTGAATGGAGTGTTGCTTCACTTTCTAAATGCTGTCCTTTCAGAGAAAATCACTTTCCTTTGAAAGTGCCTTAAGCTACTTACAAGAATTCAATAGAAATTCACATGTGTTTCTCTGAAAAAGAAGCAGTCTGTTCCAACACTTCAATTCACTGTGCGAACTGAATGGAGTGTTGCTTCACTTTCTAAATGCTGTCCTTTCAGAGACAATCACTTTCCTTTGAAAGTGCCTTAAGCTACTTACAAGCATTCACAAGAAACTCACGTGCATTTTTCTGAAAGAGAACCAGTCTATACCAACACTTCAATTCACTGTGCGTAGTTAATTTAGTGTTGCTTCACTTTCTAAATACTGTCCTTTCAGAGAAAATCACTTTCCTTTGAAAGTACCTTAAGCTACTTACAAGCATTCACAAAAAACTCATATCTGTTTCTCTGAAAGAGAAGTAGTCTGTTCCAACACTTCAATACACTGTGCAAAGTGAATGGAGTGTTGTTTCATTTTCTAAATGCTGTCCTTTCAGAGAAAATCACTTTCCTTTGAAAGTGCCTAAAGCTACTAACAAGCATTCCACAGAAATTCACATGCGATTCTCTGAAAGAGAAGCAGTCTGTTCCAACACTACAATTCACTGTGCTAACTGAATGGAGTGTTGTTTCACTTTCTAAATGCTGTCCTTTCAGAGAAAATCACTTTCCTTTGAAAGTGCCTTAAGCTACTTACACACATTCACAGGAAACTCAAATGCGTTTTTATGAAAGAGAAGCTGTCTGTTCCAACACTTCAATTCACTGTGCGAAGTGAATGGAGTGTTGTTTCACTTTCTAAATGCTGTACTTTCAGAGAAAATCACTTTCCTTTGAAAGTGCCTTAGGCTACTTACAAGCATTCAACAGAAATTCACATGCGTTTCACTGAAAGAGAAGCAGTCTGTTCCAACACTTCAATTCACTGTGCGAATTGAATGGAGTGTTGCTTCACTTTCTAAATGCTGTCCTTTCAGAGAAAATCACTTTCCTTTGAAAGTGCCTTAAGCTACTTACACACATTCACAGGAAACTCAAATGCGTTTTTATGAAAGAGAAGCAGTCTGTTCCAACACTTCAATTCACTGTGCGAAGTGAATGGAGTGTTGCTTCATTTCTAAATGCTGTCCTTTCAGAGACAATCACTTTCCTTTGAAAGTGCCTTAAGCTACTTACAAGCATTCACAAGAAACTCACGTGCATTTTTCTGAAAGAGAAGCAGTCTATTCCAACACTTCAATTCACTGTGCGTAGTGAATGGAGTGTTGCTTCACTTTCTAAATGCTGTCCTTTCAGAGAAAATCACTTTCCTTTGAAAGTGCCTTAAGCTACTTACACACATTCACAGGAAACTCAAATGCGTTTCTATGAAAGAGAAGCTGTCTGTTCCAACACTTCAATTCACTGTGCGAAGTGAATGGAGTGTTGCTTCACTTTCTAAATGCTGTCCTTTCAGAGAAAATCACTTTCCTTTGAAAGTGCCTTAAGCTACTTACAAGAATTCAACAGAAATTCACATGCGTTTCACTGAAAGAGAAGCAGTCTGTTCCAACACTTCAATTCACTGTGCGAAGTGAATGGAGTGTTGCTTCACTTTCTAAATGCTGTCCTTTCAGAGAAAATCACTTTCCTTTGAAAGTGCCTTAAGCTACTTACAAGCATTCTACAGAAATTCACATGCATTTCACTGAAAGAGAAGCAGTCTGTTCCAACACTTCAATTCACTGTGCGAAGTGAATGGAGTGTTGCTTCACTTTCTAAATGCTGTCCTTTCAGAGAAAATCACTTTCCTTTGAAAGTGCCTTAAGCTACTTACAAGCATTCCACAGAAACTCACATGCGTTTCTCTGAAAAAGAAGCAGTCTGTTCCAACACTTCAATTCACTGTGCGAAGTGAATGGAGTGTTGCTTCACTTTCTAAATGCTGTCCTTTCAGAGACAATCACTTTCCTTTGAACGTGCCTTAAGCTACTTACAAGCATTCACAAGAAACTCACATGCATTTTTCTGAAAGATTAGCAGTCTGTTCCAACACTTCAATTCACTGTGCGAAGTGAATGGAGTGTTGCTTCACTTTCTAAATGCTGTCCTTTCAGAGAAAATCACTTTCCTTTGAAAGTGCCTTAAGCTACTTACAATCATTCAATAGAAATTCACATGTGTTTCTCTGAAAATGAAGCAGTCTGTTCCAACACTTCAATTCACTGTGCCAAGTGAATGGAGTGTTGCTTCACTTTCTAAATGCTGTCCTTTCAGAGAAAATCACTTTCCTTTGAAAGTGCCTTAAGCTACTTACAAGCATTCCACAGAAATTCACATGCGTTTCTCTGAAAGAGAAGCAGTCTGCTCAAACACTTCAATTCACTGTGCTAAGTGAATGGAGTGTTGTTTCACTTTCTAAATGCTGTCCTTTCAGAGAAAATCACTTTCCTTTGAAAGTGCCTTAAGCTACTTATACACATTCACAGGAAACTCAAATGCGTTTCTATGAAAGAGAAGCTG